>NC_134485.1:371286391-371496391 GCF_040206685.1 Ascaphus truei
TCAGATAGACAGGCATACTAAAGTAATAATCCCAGAAGAACAGGGCATTACTGGCCAATAGTGCCCTGGCTGGAATAGTTGAAGGCCAGAAGCAAAGCCTGTAGTGGCGGTCCAGGGACCATCCTTCAGTGAGAGCTGAGAGGACTGCATTGGGCAAAAGCCTGCCATGTAACTGTGCTGTACAGAAGAGTAATAAACCGTTCCTGTTGTTAAACACCTCCTGCCTGGTGCATGACCTAACTGAGGGGTGAGGTAAGAAGTTCTACCGTGGGAGATCACCTTCAGTTCCTGGAGCCAACGGCAGATGGAGGAGCTGCACTGCTAAAGAGATATGTGGTTATGAACCCCAGAAGCCTGGTCCTGTGTACCCACTAACGTCGGCGGACGATTAAGCCCTCCTGTTACCAGCAGGTATCATGCACCACACGACCAGTAATGGCCAAATCTCCCACCGGGTGGGGAAACACCGTTACATAAGCATTACATTCCATTCCTCCAACAAGTTATACATTTTTCCTAAATGCATTTTATGTGTAACACATACTTGGAGCATGTTAAAATGACAAGTTATTGGTTGCACAACATGTTCTACAGTACAGAAGCATTAGAGTACGTCTTGGTGTAAGGAGCCATAGTTTCTTTGGAGGAGGGAAATATAGGATTATAGTATGTAAAAAGAAACAAAGTGGATAACGATCCACAAGTCAGTGCATCAGAGTGATACATGAAAAAAAGATCCAATTAGACTTAAATGTAATATGTCTCAGATATCTTAGAAAAAGAAAGGATGTTTCAGAATAAGGTGGTGTGTAATATAAGTCTTTAGGAGTCTCTATATAATATGACAAGTTCAGCCACATAAAGCCAATAAGCACGGCAGGATACTCAGCAGAACTGTCAACTAAGGGAATAAGGACATTAGCCTCAAACAGTGGACGCCGGTTGAGGACATTGTATGTAAAAAGGATATATGTAATAAAGGTACGTCTGATTTAAAATCATTATTTGTGAGAGTTAAACATGTCAGGCCTGTGATTAGCAAACTTGTGAACACTAAACCTTGCCTCTGCTTTACCATGAAAGGAAGAGGTGGGGTCTGTATAAACATTCATAAGTAATGACATCATTAAATATACAAAAGAAGTTGTCTGCCTTTGGTGCCTTCCTTTGTCTCCTCATATATATTTTATGAAATGTCTACTTTAAATTGTTAACACACTAAGGGACTTATGCTATAAAGTGTAACAGCGCCGAACCGGCGCTACTGTACAGAAAGCTGAACTGAAGTCAATAAGGGGTTTCCGGGCAGGATCAGCACTATTGCTGCACGTTATAGAATACAGATCCAAGTCGCCCCCATATATTTTATTCCTTTTGCTGTTATTCTCTGTAGTTTGATCTTCAGTGTTATTATGGAGAGTAGGGACATGCGTGTAATAAAATCCAGACACACTGCCTCTCACGTGTTATTTTCTTAGTGCATTCAGGGAAATGTTTCATGTTTATTTACAATACCCTGCACGCTATGTCAAAGGTGTCCCGGAATGTAAAACATTTATTTTCATCAAGGTTTACTTGGCTCACAAATTCATTTTTTTTAATGCTATTTGTATGTATGTTCATATGATTGTACTTCTATATGCCAACAGCGTACGTAGCACTATACAAAATTATAAATTCAGGGAAAATGAAGTGCAAACAATGGGGATTTGAGCAGCAAGTAAAATACAACACAGAGCAAAGGAAAACCCTGCCCCAGAGAGCCAGTCCATAGTTCTTTTCTCCTTCCTCCGAATCAGCATGTTACACAAGTCTATTCACAAGCGAATGTACTAGTCATTGTGTACTGTTCAGCTACAAAGTACACATGCATTCTTCCTTTTCCTCTACAGTCAGGTGTGAGACAATTCTCACATAGTCATGTTACTGTATGCACTTATTCAACCTGTTTCAGTGTCAGTCGCATGGCACAATATACAGAAGGCAAGGGATGTCACTTTATTAGATTCCTTTTATGGTTGGAAACAAGAACAGCTCAATCCCATACTGCCCTTCTGCAAACATATGACATTTCTTATATGCCTATTTTATCTTGTTTTTGGTGATTGGGACATTTCTTATAGGATCCGGAAAAATGCAGGGATCTTAGGATAGGTTTTGTGGTAAACCCATCCTTAATTATTAAAACATTGTGGCCTACAAGATTATAAAGGAGTATACTCAGTAGAAGTAATATGCAAGTAGTTGAAATAACATTTGTATTTATTGTATTATACGTAAACACAGTGAACTTTATAGTAACATCAAAGCCATATCAATCATAACAACCTTTTACTAAACTGATTATATTTTGGTTGTATGAAGATTTACATCATATTCATCGGAATATTTGCTTTTCCTTCAGTGAACCTAAGCATTAAACGTATACACTGCACAAAATGGTGGGGACACCTGATTAAAAATGCAATGGGGATTGGAGTCATGTGTCAATACTGCACCAGATATATGAAAGAAAAATTGCTGCAAGCAATAGGATAAAAGTCCCCAATTATAGCTGTTTTCAGCTTCTGCTTTCTTATGCTTTAAGATTTTTAAAATGTCTGTTTTACACAAACACAAACTCTTACACACGCACGCACATGCACAGTCAGTCACACAGACAAACATACCTGGGTCTCGTTATAAATGCTTTTCCTTTTTAATTTCTCTCTGCAAAATCCTTTATTTAACTGTACTAAGCATAGAAGGGTGGGTAGCAGTGTTGGTCCTTTCTTCCATGTAGTAACAAAGGTGGGAGAGGGAGTAGGTGGTATAAAACCTTTTTTTGGACCAAGAGTAGTTGATATGTTACAGGATTTCGAACCTCTAGGACAGGGGAGCGCAAACTTTTCCTCATGTGCACCCCTGCCTGCTCTCCTCAGTGCCGCGCGCCCTCCCTCTCCCCCCCTGCTCGACCTGGCATCAAATGACATCACGTTGCCATGTGGCGTCATTTGACGCCGGGTTACCATGATGGGAATTACCATGATGACACCACAGGGAATGACCATGATGACGGAAGGGAAGGTAAATGTGTTATAGAGGCCTCGCGCAGCCCCCCGGCATTTAATTTAAATGCCTGGGGAGGGCGCGGGACCTTTATAACTGCCGCCCCCCCCCCTGAAAATCTAGCACCCCCAAGGGGGGCCCGCCCCACAGTTTGCGCATCCCTGAGGTTCGAAAGCTCTCCCTCCTTTGTTACTACAATACTTTCTTAACTGAAAACCTTTCATTTTGAGCTCTGAAGTTGAGCACTAGATGGCAGCATTGATTCTATACAGAAAATGAGCATTTCATTGCATGGATCACAAAAGCTACTGTCAATAATACATCTAAAGACTGAATGTATTGCTCTTGCTCCTCCTAGACCTGTAACAAAGCTGTGCCATTTGTTAGTATGACAAAGAGTATCAGGGTTCTGCTACTCTATTCAAAAGTAATTTGTGTGTGTCAAAGCGGAGCATGGGAATGGAGGTGAGAACTATAGACGCACAGGAACCTGCTGAGTTCTCACCTCTGCTTGAGTCTGGGGTGGGCTGGCCTGGAGGCTAAGGGGACAATTGCTCCCTGGGCCACTGTGATCTCCTTATCCAGGCCTGGTATCTGCTGGGAAGGGAGGAGGAGCAGACCTGCACTCATATGGCAGGCAGGGCTGCTGCGGCAGCATCAGGTTCAGTGCTTGTGAGCTCCTCTGGGCCTGCCTCTGGTCTACTCTGCTCTAACCCAGCCCCAGGTCAGTAAGTGTTTATGTTGGTCAGTATATGTGTGTTATTACTGATATATGTGTGTGTCTGTGTTTAAGTATAGAGATAGGTGGAATAGTCAAAATCCATTTCCCGGAAAATCGGCAGATTGATTTTACCAAATTTGTCTGTCCCCCCCCACTAAAAGAGAGAGATACTTTCAAATTTGGCCTCTCCAAATAAATTAGGGAAACATGTTTGTGCTTTAAAAGTGGCACACCTGAAGTACCTAGCTAGGAGAAATGTTGATGGATATGCAAAGTATATTTACATGAGTCCCAACCCACATTTCCTAAATGGATTTCCATACCAACTATATAGATTTCATACTGTATGCCTCATGTACCAACCTAATGACTGGAATAGTGTCCGAACCAACAGGATTAGAACCGACAACCGCTGCTTTTCTAGGCCACAGCTCTTGCAGTGTGAGCTAAACCAGCTGATAGCAAACAGTGCACACTACTACAAAATAAGTGTCCCCGGCGCTAGTGATAAAATGTCCAAGATACCGTAGTCCAGTTGACAGTCTTTAGATGGGAGACTTTTCTGGATGGGTAGATGGAATGACAAGAATGTTCCAGACGGGTAGGGGTGTCCTAATGGATTAACTCCACGGTGGTTCTGAAATTATACAGAAACAAGAGGACACACCAATTGCGCAGTATGTAAAAGCACAGGCCCCTATCTAGAACATAGAAACCCTACTTACACGATAATATCTTGTTGGTACAGGGGAGAGAATCTGTACTTGTGCCACGTCTTCACCTCGGATTTCCACGGACCCCACGTGGTCTGACGCGATGGTTCTTCCCCTAGGATGGCAATTAAACTCGTGGGCACACCGGATACAGCACACCAATTGATAAAAGGGGAATAGGACACAATATGGTGTAATACGTACTACACTTTAATAAAAATGATAAAAACACAAACTACCCACACTTACAATAAGTGTATGATAGTGATACGACTCACAAATGCCGTCCACAACCTGCTTCAAACCCGATCAGCAAGGGGAGAGACTCGCTAACAGCAGCACCCGCAACTGGCAAACAAATGACGTCAGCGGTGCAGGTCTGCACATTAATTCATTTGGTTTAGGTTAGCGCTTGTAGTGAGTTTAGTTATATTGTTTGTTTGTTTAGTTTGTTGTTCCATCACTCTCTCAGCAGCTGACCACACCGTATTATGGCACTATTCACCAATAGAGCCTTGAGAGTGCTCAATTTAGAAGAGTTTTTTAATGACACTGATGATCCTATGGATCCTGACAAGGAAAGTCTAGATACTCAGTTCTCCAAATTAGAGAAGTTGTTAACACAAGAGATGAGACAAATATGGGAAACCTTTACGCTCAAAAAATATCTTGAGCATAAGAGGATACCTAGAGGACTCAGGATTTTGAAGCCCCCCACATCAGATTTTGAAGACAAAGGTTTTTTAAAACAATGGAATTGTTTATTAGATATACACTGGCGACACACTTTATTCGAGCTCGGCTAGTCCCACGAATTCGGGTACACTCGGGTGTATTGAGGTTTGTGACTGTTTTCTGCCCGAGTGCATTGCGTTATTTTCCAGGCAGGGATTGAAGCATTTTCTTCCCGCTGGCTGCAATACTGCACAGTATATATATATATATATATATATATACTGCATTACAATTCATGAATTTATGCCATCTGGTAGACACGCGAAGCATTGCAGCCTATTAAATCCTAATCATTATCATTTAACAGATCAGCCGCCCGTCAGCCAGGCATGAACCATGGCTGGGAAGGCAAACGCAACGGGGCATGTCAGAGGTGAGGAGCGGCGCATTCCAGGTATCTGCCAGGTACATACTGGGTATTTGCTCGAATAAAGTGTGTCGCAGCAGTATGTTCAGTAGGCCTTATGCAATTACTCATTAAACGTAGAGCCGTCACTTTAGAAGTTCTTGATGGGGAAATTAACCGAATTATAGAACAGTTAGAACCTTTCATGGAATTGCCAGAGTATAAAACCTTGGAAGAACAGGTAATTTCAAGAATAGACAAGACAGAAAAAGAAGTTAAACTTACCAAACACAAAAAGTTTGTTAGGGATAAACGCGATCACGGTGAAAATAAACAGAGAAATTGGAAAACAGAAAAGATTATCACGATTAGTGAAGTAGATGTAAGTGGGCAGGAGATAGCTCAATAATTGGATAACTCTAGGGAAAGAATTGACTCCACTAAAAGTGACAAATCGGATATTCATTTAATAGATATAAAAGGAGATAAACTCTCTAGACAGGATAACAATCCTATTATATATCCTAATAAAATTAAAAAGAAATCCGTTAGACTCGATAGAACCAGTTCAAGAGGCACTAGAGGTCATCCAAATGAACAGCAACCTACAGAACACCACTATCGGGATAGATCCCCTGTTGATAGACCTTATGGAGGTCATCATGAGATAAATCAAAGACATAATTCTTTTTCAGACCATCGCCAGGGTCGAGCTCCACTGCAGGAAAGATGGAGGGGTCCCAGAACCCAACCAGGCAGACATGATCTAATAAGAACAGAAGGGAAAAGGTCAAGAATGGAAGATTCAGAGGGAAGAGAGGAGGGACAAGGAAGAGAAAGAGAAAGAAAAAGGTTAGATCAAGGGAGAGACTGGTAAAAAGTAATGTTTTTAAAATTAGCAGTATTCCCCTCAAAAAAGTAGAACTAGATGTTCTATCAAGGGATCTTAATTTTGCTCCTGTCAATGGACCTAATATGTTCAACACCTTTGTTGATGTTCATAGGTTTTTGAGGAAGATCACCTTAAAGAAATATTATATGAAGGATTCGGTGAGTCGAGCAGTTATCTCGCCAAGTTTGACCAACCTGGTGACTAAACCTCTTCTCACACCCTCCCAAAAAAATCTACCTTTTATCCTGAAGGAATGAAGGGTAGTTTTGTGGACACTTTTGCACAGATGGTGATTTCAGACCTAGAAACAGCCAGTTCAGATTTTAAGTGTCATAGACAGAATCTCAGTAAAGAAGAGAAGGAAGCTGTGAAATCCCTTGAACGTAACAAAATATAGTTATTAAGGCGGCCGACAAAGGGGGAGGGGTGGTGGTGATGAACTCTTCTTATTATGATGAAGAGTCACTAAGAATTTTGGGTGACACCACCACCTATCTAAAATTAGAAACTAACCCAACTATCCCCTTTAAAGAAGAAATGGTGGCCTTCTTGGATCAGGGTCTCCGGGATGAAATTATTACAAAACGAGAACTGGAATTTCTAACTATCGAGCAACCTAGGATTCCGGTGTTTTATTTCATCCCGAAGATCCATAAGAATCTTACAAGACCCCCTGGTCGACCCATAACATCCGGGATACGTTCTCTCACTTCTAATCTCTCCCAATGTTTGGACTATCTCCTTCAGAAATATGTTATTCAGGTCTCCTCTTATTTAAGAGACTCCTCACATGTGTTAACCTCAGTGCAAGATCTCGTCTGGACGGACGAATTATGTTGTGTCACATGTGACGTATTTTCATTGTACACCGTAATAGACCATCAGATGGGACTAGATGCTATTAGGAGAGTCCTTGAGAAAGATGCTGAGGTGGATGACAAATTGAGATCGTTCATCATAGATGGGATCAAATTTATTTTGACCCACAACTATTTTAGCTATGACCATTAATTTTACCTCCAGACATGCGGCACAGCTATGGAAACCAGGTTTGCACCCAGTTATGCTAATTTGTTCATGTCCATCTGGGAGGAGGACCTTGGTCCTCCAACCCATTTGGTGCAAACCTGGTGCTCTGGAAACGATACATCGATGATGTGCTGTGTGTCTGGAGGGGGTCATTTGATGAACTTGAACAATTTCAGAATTACCAAAATACCAATACATTCAATCTGAGATTCACATTCAATCATAATAGATCAAATATAAACTTTCTCGACCTTTCCCTCTATATAGAAAGCAATACCATTCAGACCAAGACTTATCACAAAGAAGTAGATGCCAATACTTATTTATTGGCATCTAGCCATCACCACCCTAAGTGGCTTCAAAATATCCCTAAGGGTCAAGCCCTGCGAATTAAAAGGAATTGTTCAAGTGACTTGGTTTACCAACAACAAGTCAAGGACCTAAAGGGAAAATTTCTAGAACGGGAATACAAGAGACGAGAATTGGATTTGGCTATTTCTGAGGTTAATAATATTGATAGAGCCACCTTAATTTCCAAGAAGGCAATAAATACATCATGTCCTAAAGAACAGGGTCATTTCCCTTTCTTCATTACTCAGTATAGCGGTTTGCCCCTGTCATATCTCAGATATTTAACAAACATTGCAGTATTCTCCAAAGAGATTCAATTCTTAAAACTTGTCTCCCTGATAGATCCAAAATTGTGTACAGAAGGGCTAGGAATTTAAAGTCCACATTATCTCCAAGCTGTCCCATTGATGGCCTTCGGGATCGTCATGTGACTTGGCTTAACGACCTTAAAGGGTATTATACTTGTCACAATTGTATTGGGTGCAAATATAGTATAAAAAGTAAAACTTTTAAATCTTATGTCACTGGGGTGAGTTTTGATGTTGATACATTCATTAATTGTAGAACTAATTTCTGTGTGTATCTGCTACAATGCCCATGCAGATTACAATACGTGGGCTGGACTGGGAGGCCTCTTAAGCGACGTTTCGCTGAACATGTGTACAATATTAAAAGAGGCCTTGAGACACATAGTGTCTCCAATCATTTTAGATTGAAGCCCAACCAAAACCCAGAAGGCCTTATCTGTATGGGCATTGATAATCCCAAAAGTAGTTGGCGTGGGGGAGATAGGTTGAACATAGTATCCAGACGCGAAAGCTACTGGATATATGTGTTAAAAACCCTGTCTCCCCTGGGACTCAACATTGAATTCGACCTGGCAGCTTTTTTAAAAGATCCCTAGAGTTTGTATATTGTATTTTGTATATGTAATTGAATCTCACAATTCCATGCTTAATCTTGTTTTAATGTATTTTTATTATGTTTGCAAGCTTGGTTTTTTATATATAGTCTGCATTGTAGGACTTAGTTTGACCCCATCAGCTATCTGTTATTCGATCGCCGATACATGTTTACATTGCCAGCTATCTATTATCACCTTGTACCTCCCCTTTGTGGGAAGGTCGTTCAATCAGGCTTGTATTTAAGGATCGCAGTAACTAAGCTTCACTATCCCCTGAGGAAGTGACGTTGAGTCACGGAACGCGTAGGGAGAGGAGCTTAGTTTTTAGTGTGCCAGTCCAGCCACCGTAGCCGCCCGACGCCGGGAAAGTGACCTGCACCGCTGACGTCATTTGTTTGCCAGTCGCGGGTGCTGCTGTTAGCGAGTCTCTCCCCTTGCTGATCGGGTTGGAAGCAGGTTGCGGACGGCATTTGTGAGTCGTATCACTATCATACACTTATTGTAAGTGTGGGTAGTTTGTGTTTTTTATTTTTTATTATTTTTATTAAAGTGTAGTACGTATTACGGTATCTCGGACATTTTATCACTAGCGCCGGGGACACTTAGGGGCTTATGCAGAGAGGAACGTTATTTAATGTGAAAACGGCAAGAAAATAGCCACAGAATTGGAGCAAGTTATGGTCGTATGCTGAAAGCTCCGTTACCTCATTTTTCTGATGAGATTCAAAATTGCCAAGTTTTTCTGGCTAGATTGAACTCGCTATAATATAGGGCAGAATGGCGAGTTGCAGTGCATCTATGCTACCTGCATACCACCCTATTTTAACATGGCGAATTTACCAATCTCTCCACGTGTTTGGCAATTTTTAAAGTAAAGAAACCTGCTGTGGCGAATTTTATGAATCTCTCCATGTTCTCTGCAGGACAAGCTTTTCTGGTACGTATTTTCGCCAAAAGATGGGGCTATTTCCCTTCTCTATCCTCTCTGCATAAGCCCCTTATTTTGTATTTTCATTTTGTTCAACAGGTTTGGAATCATCTGTTTTATGTAGTTCCCTTGGCAGCATTATTTTGATCACTTCACTTATGTGTAATAATTTTCACTTTTATCTGCACATTAATTCATTTGGTTTAGGTTAGCGCTTGTAGTGAGTTTAGTTATATTATTTGTTTGTTCAGTGCACACTACTAACAGCATACCTCACAGGGGTATCTATTTAGTTCATTTCAATCGTGAAAGCACTTCAAGCAGAAGAGAATAATATGTAATGAGGGTTATGGGGCCTATTCTAGTAGCTTCGATAAGTGGGTTATCAACAGTTTTGGGCACTTCTCAAGCGAGTTTGTATGTGTTGATATTCAGAAAGCTCCGATAACATGCCAAACTCTCTCAAGACCTGCTCTATTCCCGATCGATAGCTCTCCTGCACACTGAAACTGAGCGGTAGCAAAAAAAATGCTCAAACGCGCATTTTTTTGCGATATCGAGCTATTCAGGTTGATCCGAGTTTCACATCGCGGCTACAAATTGCACATCCTCATCTCACCACCTCAAGGGTGACGAGATGGGATCCATGATGTGACTGAGGAGAACATGTATTTTACTACATGAGAATGAAGTCGGGTGTCTCCAGAGCTGACATACATTAATATCATCTCCGGAGACCCCCTGCTTCCATCCTATGTAATAAAAATACATTTAAAGGCAGCTTCATTACCTTAGAGGCTAACCACTAAGGTAATGAAGGTGTTAAATACCAGTGCCCAGTTTCTTGGTGGTAGAGGGGGTGGGTGAAGGTGGTATTTGGCCCATGGTGGGTGTTTAGGACAATCTGGAGGGTTGTGGGAGGAGTTAACCCCTTCATTACCTTAGCGTTTACTATACACTTTACACCTCATACATGTAGCCATGGCTGGTTTCTGGCTACTAGTCTGCCCTTCTCCTGGCAGTAAGCCCTGGTAAGAGCAGGCCTGCCAGGACTAATCCTGGGTTTTCCCCAACCCCACCAGCTTCAGTGAGTCACAGGGGAGGCGGTGTAACTAGGCCTATGTGTACAACCAGGGACTCAGACCTGGTTCCTGCTTTCTCTTTACTTAAGAAGCTGCGCACTCCAAATTCAGCAGTTGCCTCTACCCTTGAGAGAGGCTGGTCTACCCCAAAAACTGTTGCAGGGCTCTGTCGGTTTGTACTCCCTCCCCAAGGGGAGTGGAGTGGGAGACTATACCTCTTACTTCACCATGGAGTAAGGGAAGAGCTGGGAGACTGCGTCAGGTTCCCTTGGCTTGGAGTGAAGGTCCAGGGTACATCCTGAGGTTGAAGGCCCTAAGAATTGCCTGCTGTTGGGAAGCTGTAAAATCTGCAGTGTGCTAATAAAGTGTTTGTAATGCTCGGCCTGTCCACAAGCCAGACGAGACCCAGGGACTGAGGTGGAAAGGGATAATACCACACACCTAACAGTAAACGGGGGAATGGCCGGAGTGTGGAAGTAGCCTAGATGGTCCGGGTAACAACAATAGAAAGAGTACCGTACTTGCCAACTCCAGCGGTGGAAGGTAAAGTCCGTAAGCCAATGGTTGGGGAATGGAGAGAGCAGCGTAGTAAAATGTCCGTAAGCCTGGGTCGTGGAGTGGAGAGAGCAGCGTAGTAGATTGTCCATAAGCCGTGTCCAAGGGATATAGAAGTCTGCAAGGTAAAGACACGCCCACTCAGGTGCTTTCTCAAGGAGTATAATGAGAGAGGAGAGGAGGTACTACTTAAACCTCTCACCCCAATTATAATTAATACAAAAAACATGTGCAGACAATCTGTATATAAGAAAAACATACGTGGACAGAAGATTAGGTGAAATTAAATAAAGTTAAGGGTTACAAATATACAACAGGTAGACAAAGTGATAAATGTCGGACTGGAAAAAGGAAAAATGCTTACAATTATGAATGGTTGATATAGTGTATTATCATAAGAATAGTATTACAGCAATGAGCATTAATTTAAAACTATTCCCAATTCATAATGGCAGTCACAGCCTGGCATCAGTATACAAATGTATATTAAGCAATATTTAACACCATATATACAAAAAGGCGTAATACATTACTATGATAGTAAAACCAATGCCTCATGTAAATTTTCATGGAACCAAATTTGATTGTTAATGATAGGATTTAACAAAAGTATTAACTTATCAAAATGTGTAAATATTGTAATATCAATGCCTAAAGACTATAATCTAAACACAAAGTATTCAGAAACAGAAAACTTTTTCCATGAATATATAAATAGATTCATTTGCATAGCAGGATATGACCCAGATATATTGATAAATCCTTCAATATGACCTATCAACATTTTTTATCACATAGAGAACGTATCGGATTAGTATATAGTGGACTATTACCAACCTAGAAGATAGATTATACATAGAACAAATACATATTTGTATACAAAATAATGATTGGAATGATGGCAATCAGTATTACATAGTTACATACATAGTAGATGAGGTTGAAAAAAGACATAGGTCCATCAAGTTCAATCTATGCTAAATTTAGACAACAGATACTTTATCCTATATCTATACTTACTTATTGATCCAGAGGAAGGCAAAAAAAAAAACCGATTAAGGGGAAAAATTAATTCCTTCCTGACTCCAAGAATTGGCAATCGGATTAATCCCTGGATCAACATCCTTCATTGGGCAGATTTGTGTATGTATGTATGTCTTTATTTGTATAGCGCCATAAAATGTACATAGCGCTTCACAGTAGTAATACATGTCATATAAATAACAAATATAAATAACAGATCATGGGAATAAGTGCTTCAGACATACTGTAAAAGTAACATTAAGGAAGGAGTCCCTGCTCCGAGGAGCTTACAATCTAATTGGTAGGTAGGGAGAACGTACAGAGACAGTAGGAGGGAATACTAGTAAGTGCGTCTGCAGGGGGCCAAGCTTTGTGTCATGTGTCCATGATTATCCAGTGCTACTCATATGCTTCTTTAAGCAGATGTGTCTTAAGGTGGGTCTTAAAGGTGGATAGCGAGGGGGCTAGTCGGGTATTGAGGGGAAGGGCATTCCAGAGGTGTGGGGCAGAAAGTGAGAAAGCTTTAAGGCGGGAGAGAGCTTTAGATACAAAGGGGGTAGTAAGAAGACTTCCTTGAGAAGAACGCAAGAGTCGTGATGGTGCATAGCGAGAAATTAGGGCTGAGATGTAATGAGGGGCAGAAGAATGTAAAGCTTTAAAAGTGAGCAGTAGAATTGAGTGTGAGATACGTGATTTAATCGGAAGCCAGGAGAGGGATTTTAGCAGGGGAGACGCTGAGACAGATTTAGGAAAGAGTAGAGTGATTCTGGCAGCAGTGTTTAGGATAGATTGTAGGGGAGACAGGTGAGAGGTAGGAAGGCCGGACAGCAGGAGGTTGCAGTAATCGAGACGTGAGAGAATGAGGGCCTGAGTCAGAGTTTTAGCAGTTGAGTAACAGAGGAAAGGGCGTATCTTTGTGATATTGCGGAGGAAAAAGCGACAAGTTTTAGAAACGTTTTGAATATGAGAGGAGAATGAGAGAGAGGAATCAAGTGTGACCCCTAGGCAGCGTGCTTGGGCTACTGGGTGAATGATCGTATTTCCAATAGCAATGTGGAAGGATGTAGTAGGGCCAGGTTTGGGAGGTAGTATAAGGAGCTCTGTTTTTGCCATGTTAAGTTTCAGTCGGCGGATGGCCATCCAGGATGATATTCCAGAGAGGCATTCAGAAACTTTGGTCTGTATAGCAGGTGTAAGGTCAGGGGTTGAAAGGTAAATTTGTGTGTCGTCAGCATAGAGGTGATATTTAAACCCAAAAGATGTGATTAGGTCACCTAGAGAGAGTGTGTAGAGAGAAAAGAGAAGGTGTCCCAGGACAGAGCCCTGGGGTACCCCCACAGAGAGATCAATAGAGGAGGAGGAGGTGTTAGCAAAAGAGACACTGAAGGTACGATGGGAGAGGTAAGAGAAGATCCAGGATAAAGCTTTGTTCCGAATACCAAGAGTATGGAGAATGTGAAGGAGAAGAGGGTGGTCCACGGTGTCGAATGCTGCAGAGAGGTCGAGTAATATGAGCAGAGTGTAATGACCTCTGTCTTTGGCAGCGTGGAGGTCGTCAGTTATTTTAGTGAGGGCTGTTTCAGTAGAGTGAGCAGTGCGGAAGCCAGATTGTAGAGGGTCTAGTACAGAATAGGTGTTGAGAAAGTGTAGCAATCGAGAGAATACAAGACGTTCAAGGAGTTTGGAGGCAAAAGGCAGGAGGGAGACAGGTCGATAGTTAGAAGGACAGGTAGGGTCAAGCTTGCTGTTTTTGAGTAATGGTATAACGGTTGCATGCTTGAAGGATGAAGGAAAGGTACCAGAGTAGAGGGAAGAGTTAAAGATCTGTGTGAGCATAGGGATTATAGAAGGAGCAAGAGGTTTTAGGAGATGGGAGGGAATGGGATCAAGAGGGCAAGTGGTAGAGGGAGAAGAGGAGATCAGCAGTGATACATCCTCCTCCGAGATAGCAGAAAAAGAGTCAAGAAAGACAGGAGGAGAGTTGGGAAGCATTGTGGGATGGGAGGAGGCAACAGATGGGATGTTCTGCCGTATGGACTCCACCTTTTTCTTAAAAAAGTCAGCAAAGTCCTGAGGTGAGATGGAGGAAGAAGAGGAGGCAGCTGAGGGTGGTCTGAGTAGAGAGTCAAAGACAGAAAAGAGACGGCGTGGATTAGACTTGTGTGTGTTGATTAGTGATGAAAAGTAGGTTTGTTTAGCCTGAAAGAGGGCAGAGTTGAAACAGGATAGCATAAATTTGTAGTGAATGAAGTCTGCGAGCATATGAGATTTCCTCCAGAGGCGTTCAGAGGAACTAGTGGAGGAACGCAGCATGCGTGTGTGGGAGTTTAGCCAGGGTCTGGGGTTAGAAGGGCGAGGACGGCAGAGAGAAAGTGGGGCATGAAGATCAAGAGAGGAAGATAAGGCAGAGTTGTAGTTCCTGACCAGGTTGTCAGGGTCTGAAGCAGAACTGAGAGAGGAGAGGGAGGAGTGTAAAGTGGAATCAAGAGCTGGTAGGTTAATAGAGCACAGGTTTCTGCAAAAACGAGGGCGAGATGGAGATGGAGATGGAGATGGAGATGGAGAGAAGCGAGATAGAGAGAATGAGATGAGATGATGGTCAGAGAGAGGAAATGGGGAAATGGAGAAATCGGAGAGAGAGAAGTTCTTAGTGAAAACCAGGTCTAAGTAGTGGCCATCCTTGTGGGTGCTGGCTGCAGTCCACTGTTGAAGGCCAAAAGAAGAGGTTAGAGAAAGAAAGCGGGAAGCCCAAGGGAGAGAGGGGTCATCAATGTGGCAGTTGAAGTCCCCAAGGAGAAGAACAGGGGAGTCTGAGGAGAGAAAGAAAGAGAGCCAGGATTCAAAGTGAGAGAGAAAGGCAGAAGGGGGATGAGTAGAGGAAGGTGGGCGATAGATGACCGCCACATGGACCGGGAGAGGAGAGAAGATCTGGACTGTGTGAGCCTCGAAGGAGGGAAAAGCAAGAGAGGGGGGAATAGAAACTGTTCTGTAACGGCAGAGAGAGGAGAGCAGGAGCCCCACGCCTCCACCCCTGCCACCAGGGCGTGGAGTGTGGGAGAAGGAAAGGTCACCATAGGAGAGGGCAGCTTCCAGAGCAGAGTCAGACTGAGTGAGCCAGGTCTCAGTTATAGCAAAGAGAAGCAGGGAGTGAGAGAGAAAGAAGTCATGCACAGATAGGAACTTGTTAGAGAGGGAGCGAGCATTCCAAAGGGCACAGGAGAAAGGGAGAGAGGAGGGAGGGTGGCAGGGGATGGGTATGAGGTTAGAGGGGTTGACACCAAAAGGAGTAGAAGTTGCATGTGGAAGGCGAGGACGAGAGCAAGTAGAAATAAGGCAGGGACCAGGATTTTGAGAGATATCCCCAGAAACAAGGAGGAGAAGCATGGATAGAAAGAGAATGTGAGAGGATGATTTGTAGAGGTGTGTTTTAGTGCAGGCGGCATAACTGTGTGGTGACAGAGGGCGCAGGTAAGAGAGGAGTTCATGTGAACTGAGAAGTGGTGAAGTAAGGAGAGATGGCGAAATATGAATAGAGTTAGAGACATGATGAGGCTGGTGGAAGGAAGTGCATAATTTGAAAATAAGTGAGGTTACAGTAAATATAAAAAGTAAAGGTGGCATCACAGCAATAGTAATGTGTTGAGATGTGCAGTGTGGGATGATAATGATTTGATTAATATATATATTACAAGAAAATACTTAAGTCCCATTCAGTGTTTAAGCCTTTGGTATGAGTGTGTCCATGGTAAATATTCAAAAGGCTTCTCTTCTATACAGAGAATTGGACCTATCACCTCCTCGCATATGGGTTTTGACGTGCTCGATGGCTACACATCTAAAATTTGTTAAACTGCCCTGTTGACATTGGCTAAAATGTTTAGACACTGGTTGTGTGAGATCTCTTTTGATAATGGGTCTCATGTGTTCTAACATTCTGATTTTAAATGCCCTGGAAGTCAATTCAATATATCTTTTGTAACAACCACATGAAAGCATATAAATGCTTGTTATTTACTTTGTAAATCCGTAACTTGTTTTTGAGCAACAATTTGTATTATAAGATCTATGAGTCTGAAGGAACATTGATCTAGTATAAGGCTCCACTGTTTTTCAAATTCCTTATCTTCAAACCCAAAGGAGGGAGATTTCAACATGCGTAATCCCAGTGGGATCCTTTTATTTTTTTGATAATTTTCTAAAGTTATTATATCCCACCAAATCCTTAAATCATGCGATATAAATTTTTCTAAACGAAAGAAATACATTTTTAAAACCTGGGTGTCTTCACAAAGCAGTTTGTGTTCCCCATCAAAAACAGTGTGCTCTTTTATTTCTAAGAGATAGATTGAAGCAGTTAAATGCAAAATGTATGGAAGTATGTTCTTACCTCAAAGCAGCAAAACATTATATTAAAAAAAATACAGTTCTGTAGTATTAGATAATAGTGACTGCTTTTTTAAAAAAAAAATATTATTATTCAATTCAATGCTATTTGTATTGAGTTTTAAAGCATCCTTTGATGTCTATATCAGGTTTTAGACCACCTCCCAAGCAGTGAAAGATCTTTGGCAGCAAATTAGCACAAACAGGAAAGTATTGCAATGTTCCCAGCAGTTTGAGCTGTGAACTGTAACAATAGATACACTGACTGAAGGCTGCCGTTATGTTAGGCACATAATCAGGATTTTTACAGATTTATAACAGGAGCACCAAACGATTCCTAATGCGTAGATTTTGTCTGCTTTCTTAGTTCTCCAAGTCTTCCACAGTATATTTTTAAATGCTTTTTATTTCCATTTAATTTGAAGAATTTATCTTACATAGTTGCATAGTATCTTCTTCGATTGCATGCATTTGTGTGGATTCGGTCATTTTATATTCTAAATTGTTGGTTCTGTCTCCAAGACTAGCCATTTCTTGCTCAAAATCTGTGATCACCTTTTGGAGTTCTGTTTTAAAGGTATTGGTGATGTTTCAAAGCAATTCATCCACATTTTTCATGATGATTTGTGACTTTCCCTCTTACTTTCCCTCTTTCTTCAGGTCCGAGTCGAAAGACGTTTGAAGAAAGTCGCGAGGCGCCGTCATTTTCCAAATCTGATGTGGATGGATTGCCTTGTTATAAGAAGCGGGGAAATCCCTGTGCAGCTTGTTTCTTGCTTTACTGAAGCATTGTAGATGATTCCCTGATCGTCTTACGGATGTCATATTTTCCAGTTTGTAATTTCATTGGTGTCAGTGGTATAATTCACCTTTTGTCTGACTCATAAGTGCTCCAGTTAACAACGGGTTAATATGGGACTATTTAAGTACAAGGGATTGTATAGGCTCCACAAACCCCTGAAGAAGTGACGCCCCCCGTCACGAAACGCGTAGGGAGGAGCCTAAGGAGACGCCGGCCTGGCTTCACATTCAGTCACCTGTGTGGAAGCGGAAGCGGTGACGTCACCGCGCTGACACCGGAGCATCGCGAGATACACGCGGCTACCGGCAAGGACTGCCAGGGACTGGTGCTTGCTGCTGGACAGCCGGGTCGGGCGCTCCTATTGATTTTAAAGTTCACTGTGTCTGTGAGTATATGTCTGTTTGTGCATTGGAGGTATTAAAAGGTTTTTAGGTATTGCGCAATCCTCTGCCCCCTTTTTTATCCCTGGTTGGAGTTGCATGTACAGGAATACGGGAGTGGACACAGATGACAACACCAAGAGAAAAAGATTCTATCTGAGCCTATCCGAAGACGGCGCACCACGTGGGGTTCGTGCTGTGCCTGAAAACGCTGGGACTTGGAAGATCACAGATTCTCTCCACTGCATGCTGCCTGCTTTGCATCTAGTAAGTAGGCACTGGTTGAAGCTGTATATGGGGGAATTCATTTGATGAAACAATACTGCGTAATGTTTTGTCCATGGTTTTTATCATACACCACAGGATAACAGCCTGCAGCAGAAAAGGAAAAAAACTCCTCCCGTTTTTCTTCACATATCTTGGGAACTGAGTCCACTTACCATTCAAACATCTGAAAGGAAGGACTCCATTCTCATCACTTATATCCTTTATTTTTATTGACATTGATTTTCATAGTAATATTCACTAATATATTGTACACTTTGCGCCAGGTTATTTTCTATATTTGTATATTAACATACAGGTGCAACTGATGGTTCTGTGCCTCTTACCTTGCGAGTTCTGAATGGCATCCTCTCCGTAGCCAGGAAATTCCAGCGGCCAGACTAATGGCCCATCGGATCAACACAGCGGGATTCCCTATGTTTTAATCGGACTCGCACTGTGTGAATCCTACTGGATTCCACCTGTCTGAATCTGAATCAGTCACTCTACCTGCGTGCCTCTAACAGGTGATTGCAGGGCTTTTATTTTAATAACATATTATTGTAGCAGTGGATCTTCGGAGCTGAACCGCATTGATTTCAGGTCCGGGGACCCCCTGCTTCTCGAGTTACGGGCTCCATTATGAGTATATCTCCCAATCCGATTGGTTGTAGTACCATGTGATAGCAGCCATTTTTTAAAATCACTATAGGCACTATAATCACTATCAAATGCTGACACACTAATATACCTGTTCACCCCATCACTTGTCCACTCCCATATGGCCATTCATCATCTGAAATGTAATATATACAAGCAGGAGAACCATTAGTTCCATCTTCAGCACTGTTGGTTGGATAGCTACTACGGCAAAAAAATCAAACAGATAATTTAGTAAGAAGTTGCAGCATATATATATATATATATAGAACAAAGTTCTGTAATATACAGTGCTCAAATGAGTAAGATCATAAATAGCATGTGTACTAAATGAATATGTTTGATTAAAGAAAGTTCATGATGTGGGTGACCAGAGAGTTAGTGAGTGCTGATACACACAGGTATAATCATGCAATGAGACACATGTATAAGTCCTGGTAGGTGGTGTAGATGGGAAATACTATCAAAATCCCACTAATCTTCCTCCTATTGGGACAATGTCTCCACACAAAATAAAAACCTGTGATGTAACAACTCAGCAATGACCACAGCATACATATAAGTGGAAATGTTCTCACATTTGGTCACCTATTCCGTCTCCGTTGGCGTGCACCACGCAGTATGAACGAGTGAAGAATCACTCGTCGATCAAATAAGAGGTTAGTCCAGGGTTACAGCATGTCCATAGAAAAAATACTTTATTGAATAGAAAACAACATGGTGCAGGAAGATAAGAAATGCCTTAGACGGCGCTTCGTCATTACAGTGAGTCTCCTCTCTTATGATATTCTCTCCCCACCGGAAATGGCGTATAGGTATAATGCAAGGTAGTGATTGGCCAATGCTAGTTGTAAACATGGAGATGATGTCATCCATAAGATACGGGTGGGGGGAATGGCCAAAATTAAGCCATAATCATGAGAGAGTGCTCATTAGTCTCACATAAATCCGCATTGAATGATCTAATTATCTGCGGACACAAATAGTTATAATAAAACAAAAAAATGGTTAAAAACAGTGGACTGTGTTTCTTGGAGGTATTGAAGACAAAGATGCAAAATCTCTTAATACCTTGCAGACATGAAAAATATACTAATAATATTATATCTAATTAATAATCAAGCTGATGCATGCTTATATATTAGCATTTCTTCAGAAACATGGCACGGCAATGGGCACATCATTTGCACCTTCGTATGCCAACCTCTTCATGGGCTATTGGGAAAACATTCACATTTTCGGTGACACTAATCCCTTTCGCAAAAATATTATCTTTTACCGTCGATATATAGACGATCGTATCTTGATATGGAATGGGGACTCAGAGACACTATTGGCATTTTTTGACTACCTGAATCAAAATGTTTATAATTTGAAATTTACTACATCATTTAACATGAATCATATAAGTTACTTAGATCTTAACTTATATGTGGACGTAAACTGTACCATACAAACGGACATGTTCTGTAAACCAAACGCCCGCAATTCTCTGCTCAGAGCCAACAGTGGTCATCCCAGACCACTATTACGTGGTATACCTGTGGGACAATATCTCAGACTGCGACAAATTTGCTCTACTGATGAGATGTTCGCTCGACAGTCTGAGATGTTGAATATTAGGTTTAGAAATAGAGGGTATTCTGAACGAGACATACATACAGCATATCAGCGAGCCCTTGTGACGAATCGTTTAGAGTTGCTTAAAAAGACTAATATGGACAAATGAAATAGATTGTATGCAGCTAGCAATAACAAAACTGGGAAAGATGATGTTCCATTGTTTATCACCACATATAGTAATCAGGCCAGCAAAATAAGAGCCATTATAGAAAAACATTGGAAGGTTTTAAATCTTGATAAAGATCTAAGGATCATGACGCAAACACTTCCCAAATTTGTTTATAAAAAAGCAAAGACAATTGGTTATCATCTTTCACCATCTCTTTTTGTCTCATCTTATAAAACACAGAAACAGTCTTTTCCTAAAGGTTTTCACAAATGTGGCAACTGTAATTATTGTAAATATGCGGTCCCTATCACAAAAATAGAATGTAAACATACAGGACAGATTCATAAAATCAAACATTTTATGACATGTGCAACTAATTATGTTGTTTATAAGCTAAATTGTGCCTGTGGTAGTACATACATAGGCAGAACAATTCGACCCTTAAAGGTTAGAATATCTGAACATGTCAGATCAATAAAGAAAAAGGATGACAAATTCCCAGTATCCAAGCATTTGTCCTTATATCCCCAGGGTTCCATAGGCACCTTTACCTTTTGTGCATTGGAACACATTCCTAAACATGCTAGGGGGGGCAATAGAGAATCAATTCTCAACCAAAAAGAAATGTTTTGGCTTTATACCCTCGGGTCTTTGACACCCGGGGGTTTAAATACCGATTGGGAACTAAAACATTTCTTAGTTTAACCTTCCATATGTATTATTTTCTAATATTAATATGTTAGTTTTTCAGACCTTTATTTATTACCATATGTGTTTACATCATATGTGTTTACAAGCAAATTTGCTTTAATCCATTTGCTTCTCAAAGGTAGTTTAAATATTAATACATCCATCTGCTATTTTTCATTGTGTATGTGCAGCATTCTAGATCAATTACTGTATAATTACTTTTTCAGCAGAATTATATTATTACTTACTATATACAATTATTGTCTTTATTTTATATAAGTTTGTGGTGCTAATCTATAAGCATACATCAGCTTGATTATTAATTAGATATAATATTATTAGTATATTTTTCATGTCTGCATGGTATTAATAGATTTTGCATCTTTGTCTTCAATACCTCCAAGAAACACAGTCCACTGTTTTTAACCCTTTTTTTGTTTTATTATAACTATTTATGTCCGCAGATATTTAGATAATTCAATGCGGATTTATGTGAGACTAATGAGCACTCTCTCATGATTACGGCTTAATTTTGGCCATTCCCCCCACCCGTATCTTATGGATGACATCATCTCCATGTTTACAACTAGCATTGGCCAATCACTGCCTTGCATTATCCTGATACGTCATTTCCGGTGGGGAGAGAATACCATAAGAGAGGAGACTCACAGTAATGATGTATACTCTCTGACGAAGCGCCGTCTAAGGTGTGAAACGCGTAAGAGGACCCCATTTTTTATCTTCCTGCACCATGTGGTTTTCTATTCAATAAAGTATTTTTTTCTATGGACATGCTGTAACCCTGGACTAACCTCTTATTTGATCGGCTGTGCTCCGCCTGCATACCCTGCTGGGATTCTTCACTAATTTAGTAAGAAACCAAAAAACTTGGTGTATAAGATTGTTGAAGATAATGTGGTACTTAGAATTACAATTTGTACCACATACAGCGCAAGTATTTGCATGTGCCAAGTTGCGAGCAGCGACATATGTATGATTCTTTCAAGTCTTGTTGCTTACATTTGGCTCTTAACTTGTTTGAGCAGAGGCTAACACAAACTCAACTGCAGGATTTGAATGGCATGAAGAGAGGAAAACTGCACCAGTTGTAGGTGCAGCTTTTGATAAATTCTATTATAATATTACTGTGACTCTCTCCTCCTTACCTCTTTCGATAACCGTTCCCCCAAAATGCTCTTGATGCAAGTGGAGGAAATTCAAGTAACACAGAGTAAAAAACTGATGCCGTTTTCATGGGTTTTGGAGCAAAACTCTAGTTTGCAACACTGTATAGATCAATGAACATACAAAATCTACAAAAAATGTACATATGGAAATTTCATCTTAAAGTGAAAATGAAGGTAAGTGATATGGATACAACATGCAGGGGTGATATTTCAATTTTTAACTATAGGTTCCCTCAGTTTAAGCTTTGGTGCCATACACAACGCGGTGCGCCACAAGAAAGGTATAGGGGTGTGAAGGGTGCGGCATGCCATGAAATAAGTGTCAGGCAAACAGCAGTGTGTCCATTATCAGCGGTTTTTCTATATATACTCAACATCATTTTACATCATTATACAGTGCAGAATTTTCTATAAAAGCGCATTATTAATTCTCACACACAGTTTATCTCTGTGGATGGGGTAACTAGCTTTAATGATTAAAACACCACCTTTGGTGCCAATGAGACGATCTACGCTCTAGGTAGCCTCACTGACTCTGAAGGGGTTAATGCCCATTTTATATCTATTGCACTGTACGTATATTTTCATGTTTTTTTATGCTACGTGTATTTTTTATATGTATATTGAATTTGTTTTTGTGTCTCCACTCTCTTGCTAATAGGGTTGCAAATCATTTATGTAGATAGGGTAGCCTTAGGGAAGTTAATTTATTTCCTGTCATAGGGTGTGCAATAAATCTTTTTACATAACCTTATGGTACAACAGTTATATTTCCCTCCACCTCATGGAATCGCTAGCAGTAATTAATTGTTATTTCTTTATGTTAATGCTTAATGCTTAATACTTATTTTATCGGTTGTGCTAATTACCACTTAGCTGTACCTGGTAAATTATCGACTCATTAGCAAGAGGAAAAAAATCAAAATGTGCACTGAGGATCAGTTCGAAAATAGTTTGTATTCAAAAGTCCACAAAAAGGACGACATGTTGAAAAGCAATAACAACAATACCACAAGACTTACACAAGTGTTCAATGTGATGTTGTGAACAGATCGGGAGATAGAGATGGAAAGCCGGTGTGTGCAGCAAATCAGTGGGTCTGGACCGCGAACACCATAAGCCAGATGTAACTCCAAATCTCTCTCAGACCGGTCTGTGACGCCACCACTGGTATCGCATTCAGCAACCTCACATGACCGGTACGCGTTTCGCACGTACAAAGCACTAAAGATCAATAAATGAAAAAATGGCATCATCAGTGTTTAACATAAATTCAGTTTAACAACCATCTGACCATCCTCTTTAAAATAATCATATGGCTACATGTTTGGTGTTTCAGGTAGGGTCAAGGAGTTGAAAGCAAGTATCAAGGGAAACTGATCCGGTGCTGAGAGTGGGAACGTGCACAAGTGAAACAACGGAGTCCAAGAAGCTGCAACATGTGGGGTTCGTGGAGCATCAGGAGAAGACGTTGGCACAAGCACAGTTTCTATCAACTGAATGCATTACAAGCCCACTTTGTAATTATGCATTTATTTGATTTTATAGGGCATCATTTTTGGACTTTACATACTGCACTATGGTGTGTCCCCTTCTTTTTGTATATTATGCATTAGGATGAATATTATCCACAAAGAGGACACTTATTAATCAGGATCCAATGACTGGAAGCATTTCAGATTGGAACACACTTGTGGACATTTTTGTGGACATTAGTTCATTATAGTGGTAATCCACTTAATGCTTTCTGTCAGGTATATGCGCCGGGGATTGCTTTTTGTTTTTGTTGATAAGCCATATTTAATTCCAAATCTATTAACAAAGGCCATAGAGCAGAACTAAAGCAGCTTTAAAGAGATTTTAATTGCTGCAATGTTTTTACGGCATTATATGCAAATTAGTATGCAAATTAGTGATTTAGCCCAAATTGCTTATTCACATGCTAATCACTAAACTTTGGTAGCTGGCGATATTGAGCTACCACCATAAAATATCGCTGATTTGTATCGCCTACCAAATTGGCATATAGCCTATGTAGCTAATGTGTATAATGGTTACTATAAATGGGAAAGATAACACCATTACCATTGCACAACATAGTAAAATATTAAACCCTCTTTTAGACCAAGAGTCCAACAACCCATAACTTGCTGGCCATTTGGGCTACTAATGAGTTAAAAATAAATAAATATATATATATATATATATATATATATATATATATATATATATATATATAAAAACAACATTACCATTCTCTCGTCCGGTAAAGAAAGACTGCACTCGGTTCAGTAATCATGAAAAACTGTATTGGGCATCTGAATAAAAAAGATAAGTCACCCAATCCGACGTTTCGGTCCTGGAATAGGACCTTTCTCAAGGGTGATGTTGGTTTTATATATATATATATATATATATATATATATATATATATATATATATATATATATATATATATATATATATATATATATATATATATATATATGATGTAATGTGACCACCATGGTGACAAAGTACCCATAGTGATCTACCACCGGTGGTAGATCACTATGGGTACTTTGTCACCATGGTGGTCACATTATTTGAGGTATTGATCATATTATGGTTTATTTTTATATGGTAGTCTAGTTTTCCTTGGGGTTGTCCTATTTCAATTTATTTTAGTCAGTCAGGCAGGGTTTCAGTCAGTTGTTTTTTGTTTTTCATTATATTTTGATTTAATAAATTATTATTATTATTTTGCATAATTTGTCTGAGTGCTTTTTAGAGGTTTCCTTTTCTGTGCCCACATCACGTTGCAGTATCTTTTAGTCCCAGAATAAGGCCAGGAACATTGTATTTCTCTATAAAGGGTTTATTTAGAGGGTCAAATTATACACCAACAGGCCCACCGTCCCTTTAAGTCAAAACAAATCATAAAAATAACACCTATTCCCTTTAGGGAAAACTAACTACACCGTAGCTATAGCCCATTCTAACAGCGCTGGCCAACTAAACTGGTTCCCAGCTTAAAACATGCCCTATCATATGCAACAACATACAGTAGTCTTCGGTACATTAATATGTTACTTAGCTCTTTTGTCTCCAGGTAATTCCCTCTGGACCCTGCGATAATTCAGAGAATCCCTCTTCTCTGTAAGTCCAATGTTAAGGACCGGACATCCCTGCTTCAGCACGGTCTCACGTCCTTCATTCTTCCTTCTGGGATTAAAACCCAGGCAGTCCCAGCAGACTCCGTGACCATCGTGCAGCGGGTCTAGGGGACTGTGCCAGCCTCTTTGCTGGGGAGAACTTTCTCTCTCCCCCTTCTCTGGGGAAATCAGTCTCTCTGTGTGTAGTCACTTCCTGACTTTTAAAACTCCATGTGCAATCAGGAGTCCAGCCTGCTTAATGAGTTTGCAGCTGCCGCTATCTTCTCTGGGGAAGTTTAACTGTCTGTAGACTGGAAAGCACACTTACAATAACTGTTTCTAGGTGCTTGAACAGTGCAGTATCACAATACATATTATGCAAGAACACACCCACTGTGTTCAGGGAAAATGGGGCCCCTTTTATTTTTAATCATATGTATGTTTTCATGAAATTTTGAGCAATTATATGTCTGTCACAGTAGATTATTTCATTTAAGAATAATTTGATCATCTAATACATTTTCTTGGGAATTAAAATACACATTTTTGAGCATTTTGGAAACAATATAAATATTTATTTTTTAAATTCTAGATAAAGGTAAACCTCTAATCTTCCTTTTGGACCACTTTTCCCCGTGTTCATGATAGTGATCCACATGCATTGCATTTCTCAGCTATTGAATCTGTGAGAGATAACATTAAAAGTGGCAATAGAGATTTGTACCTACTGCGCAGGGAATAATATTGGATATTCAATCTAATATCCAAGCATTAAATGGGTTTTAATGATTTTTTAAAGAAATAATGAGGGCATTTATGTGGTATTTTTCTGCATTATCTGAGATTCTTTTGCATTTATACGTATCTTACAGTAGATTATTTCATTTAATGTTTTATGTTTCATTTTTGGTAACATACTCCGACTTTCCTTCAATGAATTGTAATCATACTTTTCTATTTTTTTTCTTCTAAATATTCATGCCTTAACTATTACAGCTTAGTTGTACTTATTTTTTTTGGCTATATCTATTATGTATACTCTTTTTTGATAGCCTCATGTGCATGCAATGTATGTTTATGGTGTTTTTATTATTTATTTACATACACACACATACGGTAAGTTTGTAGCACATATTGAATTTATTATTGTGGTTTTGTCTTTTTAATATAATATGGGGTTGTCTATTTCAGGAGAACACATGTTCTATCATCCTAGTCGTAATTATATGGGTTTACACTTACTTTTATGCACTGTGATATTAATTCCCTTAGGTGGTATGGATTTATTATCGATCACTGTTATATTGTTTTTCACACTTTTTCATTCTAATTTTAATTATTATATTGTTCTAACATATTGAATCTCTTGGCCCTTTTTTTTATTAAAACATCATATAAGTAAAATACCAAAGGAGTAGAATCAGCACTACCAAAAAACAATGCAAAATGAAGACAGAGGTGCAAGGAACCCTGAATGCCCCAAATACTAAAATAGTGAAAAAAGATGTAAGATATATTTTTTAATCAAAACTAAAACTAGGAGAAAGGATCAGGAGGCTCCAGCAGCCCATCATTTCACACTAGCGGGGCACAATGCCAGCCAGCTGCAATTTCAGGTTATCAATAGCGTCACTAGACCAAGGAGAGGAGGTAACCACAATAGGTTACTGTTGCAGAGGGAGACACTCTGGATTAAGAGACTTGCTCCAAAAGGCATGAATAAAGATGGGGATCTAGGTTGCTTTCTCTAGGTGGTAGCATCTAGCTATCTGGCAGGTGTGCCCACCTTGAGACATGCATGTGACTGTTATTATCTGTCTAAGTCACTATTATGTCCTCATGGCTCTGCCGGATGGGTGTTCTCCGACGTGTGCCAGTGTGTGACTCTCTTTCCCTTCCCTCAGATGCCTTGTTTCGCTTGGTGGGGAGTTTGGTGGTTCGTTGCCTTTCCTCGAAAGTTGTGCTCTGACCTACCGTGGTTCTCTCCTCTCATGATTCTGTTCTTTATCAGTGGTTCTCACCCACCACTACCTTGACCTGGGGCATAGCTATAGCAACCCCCAAGTTGTTGGGGGGGTCTGCTCTCATGCTCCCCCCCAGAACCCACTCTCCTCTGCCCGCTCTCCCCACATTCTGCCGTAGAGACAGGCAGGGGGAGGTGGTATGCTGCGGTCGCAGCGGCGGTGGGCCTCAGGAGGAATTAGCCGGTAGTCCATAATCACTTGAGTCAGAGGAGGATGACAGGAGAGTTGTGTGTTCTAGCAGTGTGACCTGGAACTTCTGCTAACTTCTGCTAGCGCACGCTTGAAGTCATGCTCTGCTCTCTACTCAAGTGATTATGCTACAACTACCGGTTGATTCCTTAATACCTCATGGGGCCCGCCACCACAGCATACCAACATCTCCCCCTGCCTGTCTCCGAGTGAGTCCTAGACCTTTAACCAGGTAGGCATGGGGGGGGGATATATTATGAATGATGATAAGGGCCCGGGGCATTGGAGGAGATATGATTGATAATTGATGATGATGAGGGCCCGGGGGACTGGAGGAGATATGATTGATGATGATGATGATGATGATGATGATGATTGATGATGTTGAGGGGCAGTGGGGGAGATATAATGATGATGATGAGGGGCACTGGTGGAGATATAATGATGACAATGATGATGAGGGACACTGGGGGAGATTTGATGATGATGATGATGATGAGGGGCACTGGGGGAGATCTGATGTGAGGAGGGGGAAAGATGATGAGGAGGGGGAGAGAGGATGAGGAGGGGGAGAGAGGAGGAGGGGGAGAGAGGGTGAGGGGGAGAGAGGGTGAGGAGGAGGGGGAGAAATGATGAGGAGGAAGACGAGGGGAGAGATGAGGAGGAGGGGGAGAGATGATGAGGAGGAGATAGGAGGAGGAGAGATTATGATTATGATAGGAAGGGGGAGAGATGAGGAGGAGAGAGGATGATGATGATGAGAGATGATGATGAGGAGGGATGCGGAGAGATGAGGAGGGATAATGAGAGAGAGGATTAGGGAGAGGATGGGGAAGGGAGAAAAAATTGCAGTCGGTATTAATATTAATGGGACCCTGAAAGTTTTTTTGCCCTGGCATGTCTAGCTACACAACTGCCCTGACCTCCTCCGGCCTTACGTTTGATCTGTGTCTCTCTACCCCCTGGGTATCTGATAACTGGTATGTTATCACTGTAACATTGGATTAACATGTATACCTTGATTGGACTATTTATGTATTATTTATTTTGATGTTTTATCTACATGTGCAATTCAATTCTTTATTTTTTACTTTGCCATATTGGTATATTCAGTTACCTTTTTGCATTATAAAATTGGTTTTGCCTATCTTCCTTCTTCATAGGGTTGTCCCAGACTATCTGTATCTGTGTAGCAATGTTCTTGATCCGTGTATTACCTTTGCTGCTCTAACCATTGTCCCTCTCTTTCCCCCATTTATATTGTTGTTTCCATGTTGCTATGGTGACAAACTCTGAGTTTGCTGCCTTTCCGATCTTGCTGCGCTACCATGATCACTTTTAAACATTAGGCTTGGTCCCTGCTGGCTACTGCAGCGCCCACTATGGCGAGCACTGTGGGGACAAGAACCGCCCCTCAATGAGGCTGCCATATCCACGCGGCGCGTTTTTCCTGCGACAGGAAAATTGTGATTAGTAGTAGCGATGGAGCACTAGGCCACGCCCCCTGGCAGTTCAGCCAATGAGGGCAAACCTGCCGGGTGCCGTCATGGCTGTGCCCCCGTCACTCCCCCATCATGTCCCCCCCTGTCTTTCCCCCTGAAGCTCACTGCAGACTGGGGAACTCGGTTGCTCCCGCCACCAGCATGGCAGACGCACGTGCAGCACAGACAGTGGGGCACAGTACAAGTGCTGCCTGCAGTGTCTGCAAAACTCTGCCGTCTGCTATCTTTGATTGTAATTGTTTCTTCCCACAGCTGATGCACGCTCCAGAGCATGGACCTCAGAGACAGCTTATCTAAGATGGCCGATGGCAGAGTTTTGCAGACACTTCAGGCAACACTTGTACTGTGCTGTGTGTTGCTTGTGGAGGAGTGGTGGTTGCCTAGGCAACAAATGACTCAGCACTTAATTAGCTGTCACATTCCACAGCTGTTGCACACTCCAGAGCACGGACTGCAGAGACAGCTGATCCAAGATGGCCGACACCAGTGCTTTGGATAGTAGGAGGGACATCAGATGGCTCCAATTAGCATTGTGATTGATTTCAGGTGATGGTGCACAGAGTTTAGGGTATTTAGTCATGGTAAGGCATAGGCTTCACTGCACACCTCAAGGAAGAAGATCCCTCTGGGGATCGAAACGTTGGATTTTTGTGTCTGTTTCAATACATTATTTTGCTGACTTAGGCCTCAGTCCCGCTGCGCTCAGTGGCGCAGGCGGCCACACGCGAGTTCCCCACCAGCAGGGGAATCCTGCGGAGCCGGTCCCCCCTGGCTGCACAGCTTACTACACGCTGTGGCGCATCAGCCGCTATGGGATACAAGAGAATGGTGATCCCTAGCGTTGACGCGTCACGTGGTGTGGCTGTGAGCCAATGGGGAGGGGAGAGGAGAGGCTTCGGGGAGCGGGGAGGAGTGTGGAGTGAAAGCAGCGTGAGTGCCTTTCTGTGTGTGTTTGTCTGAGTGCCTGTCTGTGTGTGTGTCTGAGTGCCTGTCTGTGTGTGTGTGTGTGTGTGTCTGTGTATGTGTCTGAGTGCCTGTCTGTGTTTGTGTATGTGTGTGCCTGAGTGCGTGAGTGCCTGCCTCTGTCTGTGTGTGTGTATGAGTGCCTGCGTGTGTGTGTGCCTGTCTGTGTGTGTGTATGTGTGTGCCTGAGTGCGTGAGTGCCTGCCTCTGTCTGTGTGTGTGTTGCTTTACTTACCTGAGCTGTGGAGGGAGGGGGGAGAGTAGCAGGTCCCTCCGCTCAAGCCACGCCCCCCCTCCCTGTCAAGACTCCCACTCCCGCCCACCTCCCGCTCCGGCTCCCTACAGACCGCATATCGCGGTCTGTGTCTGTCAGCGCCCCGCCTGTCTGCAGTGCGGGCGCACTGACTCTGGGAGCGGGGCCTTAGCCTTATCTCTGAGTGCTGTCTCTCTTTGCTGTTCTGCTGCCCTGCTGGATGGTAACGTACTCTTTACATTATTTATGCTAAAAGCACCAGGCCTTTCTGGATATCTACATTGCAGTGCTTGCTGCTTTTTTACATACAGTATACATATGTGTATATATATCTATATATATATTTCTCAAACCGTTGTATGCCTGTCTGTCCATCCTGTGTCTCCCTGTGTCTAGGGGCAATCACATTGGACCTTTGCCCCGTCACTCCGCCTCAGGCCAATGAGATTGCTCCCTTGGCCCGCTCGCCCCCGCACACCTCTCATTGCCGGTGTGGGCTAACAGTGTCTCACACACACCCCTGTGCCCCCCTCCCCGCAAATCCCCCGCCCCCCCTCACCGCAAACCACCCCTAACCGCAAACCCCAGCCTCTCGGCGCCAAGCCTCCTCCACCTCACCTCTCGACACGCCGCCAGCCAAACTCCCGCCGCCTCCCGCCGAATAACCGCCACCTCTCACACGCCGCCTGCCCACTCGGCTCTTCTGCTCGGGGCCCCGTATTACCGCCGGGAGCGCCAGCAAGCAGGTAACCTCCCCCCCCCTCCACCACTGCCGAGCCGGAAGCAGCGGGTGGCGCAACCAGGTACCCCCCCCCGCCGCCGAGCCGGGAGCACTGGGTGGCGCAAGCAGGTATTACCACCACCCCACAAACCCCCCCCCCATGGCCAGGAGCGGCGGGGGGGCGCCAGCAGGTACCACCACCATTCCCCCCGCGGCCGGGCCGGGAAGCCGGGAGCGAGAGCAGGTATCATCATCATTACCATCACCCACCCCCCCTTCGCCGCAGCAGGGCAGAGGAAAAAGCAGAGAGGGGGGGGCACACAACAACAAACACACAAACTGCCTGTCTGAAACACACACACACTGACTGACACACACACACACTGACGGACACACACACACACACACACTGACTGACGCACACACAAACACTGACTGACGCACACACACACACTGACTGACGCACACACACACTGACTGACGCACACACAATGACTGACGCACACACACTGACTGACGCACACACACTGACTGACGCACACACACTGACTGATGCACACACACTGACTGACGCGCGCATGCATGCACACACTGACTGCTGCGTGCACGCACTGACTGAAGCGCGTACGCACTGACTGAAGTGCACACGCACACACTGACTGAAGCGCGCATGCACACACTGACTGAAGCGCGCACGCACACACTGACTGCCGCGCGCACGCACACTGACTGCCGCGCGCACGCACAATGACTGCCGCGTGCACGCACGCACACACTGACTGAGGCACACACGCACGCACACACTGACTGAGGCGCACACGCACGCACACACTGACTGAGGCACGCACGCATGCACACACTGACTGTGTGTGTGTGTGTGTCAGACTGACTGACGCACGCACACACACACACACACACACACACAGACAGACTGACTGATGCACACACAATGACTGACGCACACACACACTGCATGAAGCTGTAAAGGGGGGGAACAGAGCTGTAATGGAGGGAGGGGGGACTGGATTGATGTGAACGGGGGACAAACAGAGAGGGGGGAGACAGGGGAAGAGAGAGAGGGGGGAGGAGAGAGGAGAGAGAGAGAGGAGCGGGAACATTACATCCCGGGCAACGCCGGGTCTCTCAGCTAGTATATGTAAATATATAATAATAATATATATAGTGTTCAGAGAAAACTGGACCCCTTTTATTTTTAACCATGTTCATGAAAGTTTGAACAATTATATGTCTGTAAGAGTAGATTGTTACATTTAAGAACGATTTGATCATCTAATACATTTTCTTGGGAATTGGTGATGGCATGATGGAAAAAGGAGATATATATTGAGTGAATACAGATGCAATAAGTAAGGAATAGTTATAACTAGATGAGGGGGAATGAATATACTTAAATAGGGTGTATATTCAAATTATTGGTGATTTAAAAGAAAGGATTCATCATATATAGGACTAAAATATCTATATAAAAAAAATGCAGCCATAACAAACTAGCAGCTTAAGCCTTTCAGTACTCTTCAGGAACAGTGAACACGATCTCCGCTAGAAGATGACCAAAATAAACTGATAACATTCAGTCAATGCCACAAGGGCCAGCAGCGTGCCAGCCATAATGATGTCTAGTGAAAAAGATATTACATTTATATTATATTGTTATACTAGCTGAGAGACCCAGCGTTGCCCGGGATGTAATGTTCCCGCTCATCTCTCTCTCTCTCTCTCTCCTCCCCCCTCTCTCTCTTCCCCTGTCTCCCCCCTCTCTGTTTGTCCCCCGTTCACATCAATCCAGTCCCCCCCTCTCTCCTTTACAGCTCTGTTCCCCCCCCTTTACAGCTTCATACAGTGTGTGTGTGCGTCAGTCATTGTGTGTGCGTCAGTCAGTCAGTCTGTCTGTCTGTGTGTGTGTGTGTGCGTGCGTCAGTCAGTCAGTCAGTCTGACACACACACACACACACAGTCAGTGTGTGCATGCGTGTGTGCCTCAGTCAGTGTGTGCGTGCGTGTGCGCCTCAGTCAGTGTGTGTGCGTGCGCGCGTCAGTCAGTGTGTGCATGCTTGCGGCAGTCAGTGTGTGTGCACGCGGAAGTCAGTGTGTGTGCGCGCGGCAGTCAGTGTGTGCATAAGCGCTTCAGTCAGTGTGTGCGTTCGCGCTTCAGTCAGTGCGTGCGTGCACGCGTCAGTCAGTGTGTGCGTGCGTGCGTGCGTCAGTCAGTGTGTGTGTGTGCATGCGTGCGCGCGTCAGTCAGTGTGTGTGCGTCAGTCAGTGTGTGTGCGTCAGTCAGTGTGTGTGCGTCGGTCAGTGTGTGTGCGTCAGTCAGTGTGTGTGTGTGCGTCAGTCAGTGTGTGTGTGTGTGCGTCAGTCAGTGTGTGTGTGTGTGTGTCAGTCAGTGTGTGTGTGTTTCAGACAGGCAGTTTGTGTGTCAGTCAGTTTGTTGTTGTTATTTGTTGTTGTGTGCCCCCCCTCTCTGCTTTTTCCTCTGCCCTGCTGCGGCGAAGGGGGGGAGTGGGTGGTGGTGATGATGATGATACCTGCTCATGCTCCCGGCTTCCCGGCCCGGCCGCGGGGGGAATGGTGGTGGTACCTGCTGGCGCCACCCGGCGCTCCCGACCACGGGGAGGGGGGTTTGTGGGGTGGTGGTGGTACCTGCTTGCGCCACCCGGTGCATCTGGCTCGGCCGCGGTGGAGGGGGGGGGGAGGTTACCTGCTTGCTGGCGCTCCCGGCGGTAATACGGGGCCCCGAGGAGAAGAGCCGAGTGGGCAGGCGATGTGTGAGAGGCGGCGGTTATTCGGTGGAAGGCGGCGGGAATTTGGCTGGCTGCATGTCGAGAGGTGAGGTGGAGGAGGCTGGCGCCGGGAGGCTGGGGTTTGCCGTGAGGGATGGTTTGCGGTGAGGGGTGGCGGGGGGTTTGCGTGAGGGGGGCACAGGGGTGTCTGTGAGACACTGTTAGCCCACACCGGCCAATGAGAGGTGTGCGGGGGCGGGCGGGCCAAGGGAGCAATCTCATTGGCCTGAGGTGGAGTGACGGGCCAAAGCTCCAATGCGATTGCCTCTAGACACAGGGAGACACAGGACAGACAGATAGGCATACAACGGTTTGAGAAATATATATATAGATTCAGGTTGCCACATCTTTTTAAGTTGTGCAATATGTATGGCAGACTTCAAAGTCTTGACGTAACCCTGCATCTTGACCATGTCACAAGTTGGAGGGTGTCTGTGGAGGTGCCTGTCCAGAGGTGTTGGTGGAAGAGAGAGACCCTCTGACAGGCACCTCTACAGACCCCCTCAATCCTCCAAAGCAGCAGGTAGGAACACTCAGCAGTCCCTGTCTGTTTTTGCCCTTTCTGCTTCCCAGGCCCCTAGTTATTCCCCCAGGCCCATACTTCCTTCTCGTCCTCAGGTCCATAACTACCACCCCAGGTGCATAACTACCCGCGGGCAAATATCTCACCCCCCTCAGGCCTGTATCTCCACCCCAGGCCAATATCTGCTTGCGTGTACTGATTGATCTGTGTGGTTGATTGAAGTGCTGGTTGGTTAAAGTGTGTACAGTTAGAACCAGAAGCAGTTTGAACAAGGAAGCAGTTAAACAAGGTATAGTTTATTAAAGTACAGTTTACTGTTAGTACTTCTAAACTTCATAGTTGCTAGAATGAGCAGGATTGAAAATGCCACTCAATGCACATCTTGCCACATGTATGTGCACTTGGAGCAGCTGTTCCAAGGAGCATACCGCTGTGAGAAGTGTGAGCAGGTGGTCTCTTTAGAATCAGAGATTGCTGATCTGAAGAGGCAACTTGCAATATTGAGGGACATTGGCAATCTTGAAAGGGAATTAGAGCTCACTGAGCAGGCCCTTGCTTCGACTAGTGGTGCAGATGGTGGCGCTTTTAGTGAGGAGCAGGTAGGTAGCTTAGTTGCTGTTAGTGAGGAGCTGGTAGGTAGCTGGGTGACAGTTAGAAGGGGAAGCAGGGGCAATAGGGAGAGGCAGGTCATTTCTGAGCTGACACATCCCAATAGATTTGCCATGTTGAGTGAAGATATTGGGAATGTTGGGGCAGAAATGGCAAGGCTGGGGGATACTAATTCCTCTAGCAGCCAGGGGAATAGTTCCTCCAGCACAGTGGGGACTCAGGATGCCCAGATGCAAAGAAAGATTGTGGTGGTAGGGGACTCCATTATTAGGAAGGTAGATAGGGCAATCTGTTGCCAGGACCACATGAACCGAACAGTTTGTTTTCTCCCGGGTGCTCGGGTTCGGCACATTGCGGATCGGGTAGACAGATTGTTGGGGGGGCTGGGATTGACCCAGCGGTCTTGGTACATGTTGGCACCAATGACAAAGTTAGAGAAAGATGGAGGGTCCTTAAAAATGATTACAGGGATCTAGGCCAAAAGCTTAAAGCAAGGACCTCCAAGGTAGTATTTTCTGAAATACTACCAGTGCCATGCGCTACCGTAGGGAGACAGTCAGAGATCAGGGAGGTTAATGCATGGCTAAGAAAGTGGTGCAGGAAGGAGGGGTTTGGGTTTTTAGAGCACTGGGACTCCTTTTCTGAGAGGTGCCATCTATATTCTAGGGACGGATTGCACCTCAATGAAGAGGGATCTTCTGTGCTAGGGGGGAGAATGCTAAAAAGGTTGGAGGAGATTTTAAACTAGGATGGAGGGGGGAGGGGAATTAAACAGATGATGAACTAAATGGAATAGAGGCGGATACAAGGTGGTATGGAGGTAGAATGGGGGCAAGTGCAAGTTTGACAAGCAGTGAGATACCCATAGTAAATAGAGATAATACTAGAAAACTTCTACAGACTTGAGCAAGTTGGAGCAGAAAGGAAGGAGCAGATAAGATAATAGTACAGGCAGAAAAAAAACTTAAATGCATGCTTGCTAATGCAAGAAGCCTGACAGATAAAATGGGGGAGCTTGAATTAATAGCTACAAGGGAGCAGTATGATATCATAGGCATTACTGAAACATGGTGGGATGAAACTCATGACTGGACAGTTAATTTAAAGGGGTATTCTCTTTTTCGGAAGGATCGAACAAATAGAAGGGGAGGTGGAGTATGTCTATATGTTAAACCAGATCTAAAACCTATTATAAGGGATGATGTCTATGACGGGAATGATGAAAATGTAGAGACCTTGTGGATAGAAATTAGCAGTGGAGGTAAAAGTATAAAGAAAATGTTTGTGGGAATATGCTATAAACCACAAAATATCTGTGAGATTGAGGAAGCTAAAATACATTTGCAAATGGAGAAGGCATCAAAACTGGGTCATGTTTGCATAATGGGGGATTTTAATTATCCAGACAAAGACTGGGGCAATGAGATTAGCGTTACAACAAAAGGAAACAGGTTTTTGGGGGTGCTTAAAGATAATTATATGACCCAAATTATTGAGGAACCAACCAGGAGAGGGGCAGTTCTGGATTTGGTCATATCAAACAATGTAGAAGTAATAACAAATATTCAAGTCCTGGAACATTTGGGTAACAGTGATCATAACATGGTCTCATTTGAAATAAATTATCAAAAAACAGATTACTTGAGTTCAACAAAGACTTTAAACTTTAGAAAGGCAGACTTTAATAAACTGAGGTCTAATCTAGTAGTAATACAATGGGATGATGTTTTTGCAGGGAAAAATGTAGAAGATAAATGGGCAGTCTTTAAAACATTGTTAGAAAAGCACACTTATCAATGTATACCCTTGGGTAATAAGTATAAAAGAAATAAGTCAAAACCAATGTGGCTAAATTAAACAGGTAGGGGAGGAAATGGACAAGAAGAGGAAGGCGTTTAGATTCTTTAAGTCAGAAGGGACAGAGACATCGTATCAGATTTATAAGGAATGTAACAAAAATTGCAAAAGGGCAATTCAATTAGCAAAAATGGATAATGAAAAAAGGATTGCAATAGAAAGTAAGGTCAACCCTAAAAAGTTCTTTAAGTACCTTAATAACAAAAAATGAGAAAAGAAAATATAGGACCCTTTCAGTGTGAGATGGGTAGGCAGATTATTATTGGAGATAAGGAGAAAGCAGAGGTATTAAACAAATTCTTTGCCTCTGTGTTTACCAGGGAAGAATCAAATTCAATAGTAGCGCCACAGGAGGAAGCCACAACCTCCATATTAATGACCAATTGGTTAACTGAGGAAGAAGTTCATAAGCGACTTGAAAACATTAAAGTAAATAAGGCACCTGGCCCCGATGGCATACATCCAAGAGTTCTCAAGGAGTTAAGCTCAGTAATAGCAAAACCATTATATTTAATATTCAAGGACTCCATTTCCACAGGCTCAGTACCACAAGATTGGTGTATAGCAGATGTGGTGCCTATATTTAAAAAGGGAGCTAGATCACACCCGGGGAATTACAGACCTGTAAGCCTGACTTCAATAGTAGGGAAACTACTTGAAGGTTTAATACGAGATAATATTCAGGAATACCTAATGGAAAACAAAATTATTAGTAATAGTCAGCATGGATTTATGAAGGATAGATCTTGCTAAACTAACCTTATTTGTTTCTTTGAGGAGGTAAGTAGGAATTTAGACCAGGGTAATGCAGTTGATGTGGTCTACTTAGATTTTGCAAATGCTTTTGATACGGTTTCACACAAGAGGTTGGTGTACAAAATAAAGAAAATTGGACTCAGTAATAATATGTGCACCTGTATTGAAAACTGGTTAAAGGACAGACAACAGAGGGTTGTCATAAATTAAACTTTTTCAGGTTGGGCTAAAGTCGTGAGCCTGCTTTTTAACTTGTTTATTAATGACCTTGAGGTTGGGATCGAGAGCAAAGTCTCCATCTTTGCTGATGATACTAAATTGTGTAAGGTAATAGAATCAGAGCAGGATGTAATTTCTCTTCAGAAGGACTTGGAGAGACTGGAAATGTGGGCAGGTAAATGGCAAATGAGGTTTAATACAGATAAATGTAAGGTTATGCATTTGGGATGCAAGAATAAAAAGGCGACTTACAAATTAAATGGAGATATATTGGGGGAATCCTTGATGGAGAAGGATTTAGGAGTGCTTGTAGACAGCAGGCTTAGCAATAGTGCCCAATGTCATGCAGTAGCTGCAAAGGCAAACAAGATCTTATCTTGCATCAAACGGGCAATGGATGGAAGGGAAGTAAACATAATTATGCCCCTTTACATAGCATTAGTAAGACCACACCTTGAATATGGAGTACAATTTTGGGCACCAATCCTAAGAAAAGACATTATGGAACTAGAGAGAGTGCAGAGAAGAGCCACCAAATTAATAAAGGGGATGGACATTTTAACTTATGAGGAGAGGCTAGCTAAATTAGATTTATTTACATTAGAAAAGAGGCGTCTAAGAGGGGATATGGTAACTATATACAAATATATTCAGGGACAATACAAGGAGCTTTCAAAAGAACTATTCATCCCACGGGCAGTACAAAGGACTCAGGGCCATCCCTTAAGGTTGGAGGAAAGGAAATTTCACCAGCAACAAAGGAAAGGGTTCTTTACAGTAAGGGCAGTTAAAATGTGGAATTCATTACCCATGGAGACTGTGATGGCAGATACAATAGATTTGTTCAAAAAAAGGTTGGGCATCTTTTTAGATGGGAAAGGTATACAGGGATATACCAAATAAGTATACATGGGAAGGATGTTGATCCAGTGATTAATCCGATTGCCAATTCTTGGAGTCAGGCAGGAATTAATTTTTCCCCTTAATGGGGTTTTTTGTTTGCCTTCCTCTGGATCAATAAGTAAGTATAGATATAGGATAAAGTATCTGTTGTCTAAATTTAGCATAGGTTGAACTTGATGGACGTATGTCTTTTTTCAACCTCATCTACTATGTAATATATATGTAATATCGCCTACCAGGCCCTATCTCCTCCCCTTCTCCCCAGGCCCTTTATCTCCTTCCACACCCCAGACCCATATCTCCCTTCCCCGACCCATATCTCCTTTCCCCCCACAGGCCAATATCTCCCTCCACTTTCCTCACAGGCTCATATCTCCTCTCCCCCACCCAACACAGACCCACATCTCCTCTCTTCCCTCACCCACAGACCCATATCTCCTCCCATTTACATACCTAAATCTTCTGCCCCCACACAACTCATATATCCCCACCCCCCCCCCCACACAGGCCCATATCTCCACTCCCCAATGAAAAGGGACGTTTGACCTGCAACCACTTTGTAGTGACTAAATCACCAGTGGTGCTCCCACACCAGGAACATTTGCTGCCGGTCATCTCGCCACCATTTTCCTTGTCCCCAGCCGCAGATTTCCCCATCTTCGCCGCCGCCCGCATTTGTAAGCACAGCCGGCGATCTCCCAGCCGTAGGCACATCTCACCTGCCGCCGCACTGCCGGCATTTGTGAGCGCACCCCATGCATGCGCCTAGCCAGGACACATTTTTTAATTTCCTGTGCCAGGAGACGTCTGTAGCTGTGCTCACAAATGCCGGCGGTGGAGATGGGGAGATCTGCGACTGGGGAGATCCTCCGAGTCCGAGGACATTAAAAAATGGCAGAGGAATGGTGCTTAAAATTGTTTTTTATTTAATTATTATATCAAGCATTTAATTACATTTAATGAAAACTAATTACCTAAGCTGACGATCAATACATTCACCCGTGATCGGCAGAGATTCTGCTTCCCCAGGTTCCTTTATAGGTGCCATTAAGTTTCAATCAATCCTTCAGTCAGCAGCTACTATGTAACCCTATTTTACTAAGGTAACATTGTCTGCTGTAACAGCTTGGACCTTCTGCTGGGAACACTGCAACACTTTCCTGTTTGTGATAATTTGTTGCCAAAGATTTTGCACTACTGGTGAGGTGTGCTTAAACCAGCTACAGCAACCAAAGGATGCTTAGTATATTAAAACTAATTACATTAGGGATTAAGAGTTGGATTCTTTTTTTTAATACTGTAAGTATTATCTAATACTACGGAACTTATTTATTTAAAACACACACACGTATGATATTTCATGTTTTGCTGATTTAAAGCACAATGGGAAGTGGGTTAAATTTGGCGATACAGCTTGATACAGATGCAGCGGCCATTATTCGAACAAATCATGGAGCCGTTTTCGTGTGCTCTGCTGTATTCCACGCAGCCAATCGCCCCAGGCACCCGTGTTTATTGCGGTTGCTTTGTTTGAATTTCATGGATTCTGTTTCTTTGTGTGCAATGAAACGAATGAATTGTAAGGCCTCGGTCCCGCTGCGCTCGTTGGCGCGGGCGGCCACACGCGAGTTCCCCACCAGCAGGGGAATCCTCACGAGCCGGTCCCGGTCCCCCCTGGCGGTACAGCGCACTACACGCTGTGGCGCGTCAGCCGCTATGGGACACAAGAAAATGGTGATCCCTAGCGTTGACGCGTCACGTGGTGTGGCTTTGAGCCAATGGGGAGGGGAGGCTTCGGGACGAGGAGAGGCTTCGGGGAGTGGGGAGGAGTGTGGAGTGAAAGCAGCGTGAGTGCCTGTCTGTGTGTGTGTATGTGTGTGTCTGAGTGCGTGAGTGCCTGCCTCTGTCTGTGTGTGTGTCTGAGTGCCTGTCTGTGTGTGTGTATGTGTCTGAGTGCGTGAGTGCCTGCCTCTGTCTGTGTGTGTGTGTGTGTGTGTGTGCCTGAGTGCGTGAGTGCCTGCCTCTGTCTGTGTGTGTGTGTGTGTGTGTGTGTGTATGAGTGCGTGCGTGCCTGTCTGTGTGTGCGTGCCTGTGTGTGTGTGTGTGTGTGTGTGTATGAGTGCGTGAGTGCCTGCCTCTGTCTGTCTGTGTGTGTGTGTGTATGTGTGTGCCTGTGTGTGTGTGTGTGTGTATATGAGTGCCTGTGTGTGTGTGTTTTACTTACCATCTGCAGCTCCAGCCCGAGCCCATGGAGGGAGGGAGGGGGAGGGGGTAGCGGGTCCCTCCGCTCAAGCCATGCCCCCCCTCCCTGTCAAACCTCCCACTCCCGCCCACCTCCCGCTCCGGCTCCCGCTCCCTACAGACCGCATATCGTGGTCTGTGTATGTCAGCGCACCGCCTGTCTGCAGTGCAGGCGCGCTGACTCTGGGAGCGGGGCATTAGCCTAATGTGTACAGTACTGTGCTACTGTGTGAATTTCAGGTGTTTAAAAACCAGAACACTAAAATGCAATTTTCTGCACTCGCGTCTCAAGGCGGTAAGGTTGGAAGAAATCACGCGTCATGGCATGGGTATTCCGAGTTATAGAATGCGTGAAGTGTTCGAATAACGGCCGCTGCATCTGTACATTGGTGCAAAGAGGTACGAGATAAAAGACTGCTTAAGATTTGCTGTAAAAAGAGATAGATACTGTACCTATTCACTATATGTATGGGAAAAATAATGCTGATAGCCAAGTTGCAAAGCATTGTGTATTAGAAATAATCATAAATTCTCGGAATTAAAAAAATAAATAAACAGTAACCCGGATATACAAAGTATTGTTAATATAAACAATGTAACTTTACTAAACTTTTTCTTCCTCTTCAACTGAAATAGGAAGCAGTCTTGGTCATGCCATCCCTGTCCCATTGTGTCCTTAATCCCAACCTGAAACCTTTCTGGAACTGGTGGAAACAGCATCAGTCTGGAAGACGCTGATAAGTCACTGGATATTGTAGACTGAGAAAGGGTTTACAATAGAGATGGAAGCCACCTTATCTCTACAGTTTGTTACATAAAATAGTTAAACTCAACAATTCTTGAGGAAAATAAAGTACAGTGTTTTAGAGTGCCTGCAATGTTGAACACATATGATACATTTTTTCCCACATAGAATCTCTGTGACTTAATACCTGAGTCACCCCAAAGGTGTCCCCCTATGGGAGGCTCCCCAATATACCTTCACTGCCCCTGTCCATCAAGCCAGCGTGGACAAGGTTTACAGCATGAGGACAAGAGTCACTTCAAAGACCCCTTGAATCCATCAGCCCCTCCACCCTGCATGTCTGACTGATGGTGTCAAGCTATGCTGCTTTTTTCATTTCCACAAAGAATCTCTAGGACATTACATCTATCGCTCCAAAGGCATCAGACTTTGGTGACTGCGGAAGGGCCACCAAAGGGTGTCACCATTTGTTGCCGTTTGCTGATGTTTGGTAATGTTACAGCTGCTCTAGTACTTCCGAAACTCCTCAGCACTCTCATCCCGTGTACCCAATGTTATCTTAGGCTACAGCCCCAGTGCGTACGCTGCACGCGCAACTGCGAGGCTGGCGGCGCGTGCAGACGAATTCCCCGGTCTACAGAGATCTGCAGGGGGAAAGACAGAGGGGGCGTGATGGGGGTGTGAGGGAGATCATGGCCATGACATCACCAGGCAGGTTCACCCTCATTGGCTGAACCACCAGGGGGCGTGGCCTAGTCCTGATCTCAATTTTCTTGAGAGCAGGAGTTTCTGTTGGCGCGGCACAGCGCAGCGGACCACCTTCGCAGCGGGCCCGGCTCCATTGTGTGGCAGTTCTTGTCCCTGCAGCATCCGCCACAGCGGGCATTGCAGTAGCCAGTGGGGACCTGGGCTTACCCTGCCTATAGATTGTAAGCTCCTTGAGATACGGCCTCTTCTGACACACTGAAGGTCTATCCTACCTCTTCTAACACAATTTTAATCCTGTCTGTAAATGTTACTTGGATTATGTGGTAAATTGGTGCATCACAGAGTAAGCTCACAGCAAGCATAAGTCCATTCAGAATGAATCCAATATCCAGAAACAACTGTATTATAACAGAGATAATCACCCCAGGGAGAGGTGGGGACCTAGTGGTGCCCACACAGCTACCACATAATTGAAGAGAGTACAGGGAAAACGGCGGTGCATCTGCTGCTGCTGCTGAAGATTGGAAACCACAAACTGCAAACCACAAAATATCCTAGGTGCAAAAATGTATTTTAGGGCATAATAACAGCCAAAAAGAACACTCTGACGCATTTCCCGTGGTATCCCACACTTTATCAAAGTATTGATAAAGTATTAATATTATATTTTGTTATATTTATAATTACCGTACATTCACGCAGAGAAATATTTGGCCGTAAAACATGTGAAGGGTTCACTGTGTTCATCCAGACTACCCAAGTCAAGGTACTCAGACTTGCCTATGACATATGTAGGCACATCTAACTGCAATTACACCATGTATTGTGATCCTTTCAATACAACTGGACAATTACAAAGGTTTTACACTAGATCAGGAGATTTTAGTTCTCGTCCAGGGAAGGCAGGTTCTGGTACAGTAAAAACTAATGTAACTATAAGAGAAGAAATGTATTAGGCTAGGTGGAACATGTGTGACGAACTCCTCAATTATGGCATGGGTAAAGACTTCTATTGGATTTGTGGCTCTAAAGCATTCATAAGTTTACCTAAAGATTGGTGGGCTTCTTGTTATCTAGCGTTTCTAGTACCTTCTTTCAGAATATCCAAAGAAATTCCTTTAAGTTATGTTCATCATTCCTGGCAGTTGCTAAGACCCAAAGATGGATTGTCTTTTAAGGAGATAATCGGGGATTTTTATGCAGTTGTTAATATTTTAATACCTGTCACTGGAGTATATGATAATTGGGGAAAAATACGAGAACTTACTTGATTAGTGGAGGAATTTTCTAATGATACAGAATGCTTGTTAGGGATCAATACTGAACTGTTGGCTCTTAGATCCATGATCTTACAACATAGGATGGCTTTAGATTATTTATTGGCAGCCCAAGGAAGTGTTTGTGCTGTGGTGGGAGAAGAAGGTTGCACCTATGCACCTGGCAATACAGCTAACATTACCCATGATATACTGGGGATAAAAGAAGTAGTGTCAAAGTTGGCAGATTCTTTGAAAGTATCATCTAGCTGGGACATGGGACTAGGCACGTGGTTTGGGTCACTGGGAACAAAACTGGTGCAAGGACTGATTATGTGTGTATGTGTTTTTGTTGTCATATTCAATGTTATCTCTTGCGTTAAAGGATTGATCACCAAGCTGACCACTCAAATCATTCTCTCCATGCCCCTCCAAGAAGATATATATGAAGAACAGACAAAAAACTCTCTAATGCAACAATACTCTCCTGATGAGATCCAATGACAAATGCCTGTCAGGAGAGAGAAAAGCAATTGTGAACGGATATGGAGTAGGTGAGACTCCAAGGGTTTGAGGTACCGGACAAAGGGTTATACTTCAAGGAAATACCCTCTCATGGGATGGATACTATATTTTCCAAGAATGAAGATATACATTTCTCACTGAAGATTTTGAAAAGTATAAGAGAAAGGACTGTTAATCTAATATTGTTGGAATGAACATACTGTAGAAATGGATGACATAAGGATGAAATGGCCTGGGGGGGATCACTCGAGATGAGGTTGCTGGTGGTGTGCAGAATCCATTTTGTCTGTATTGTATTGTCTTGTGTGTCTTGTGTCTCATGCTGTTTTCCGGCAATCATTTCACGTGAGAAAGTATGTTTATGTATCGGTTTTGCTACTAGGACTCAAGGCCAAAGCGGCTTATGGCTCAATGCCCAGAAATGAGGGAGAAGCACATATTCTACAGTTCTACAGACTTAGAGATAAAAATGTATCCTAACAGTTCTTGTTCATTGTATTAAAGATGTTTTAACCCAGTTTTTACTTATTTTAGTGACCTTTATAATAATTGGTTTAGAATAGGGAGGAGATAATGTATTCTACCTACCAACTTATTTTAGACAAAGAAACTCATGTGTATAAAAAGACTGCCCCCTGCCATAATGACGCTGCTGGAACAAGCGGACCGCATGGCTTCGTTACGGAAGCAGAGCTTACCCCAGCAGGAGAGCAGGTGAGAGGGCGTCATCTTTCGCAGGCTCTACCAAGGAAAATGGCGTCCCCCAGAAGGACGTCACAGGAAGTAGAGCGGCCGCCATCTTGGAGGAGGCATGGAGGCAGATATAGATGACGTCAACGGAAGGCGACGGGAGCCTCCGAGGTCCCGCAAGAGGAGGCGGCACACGCGGCGCACCCGGCGACATACAGGATACAAGGGGGAGCCATAGTGAGGAGGACGCCGATGCCCCAGACAAGGGCCAAGAGAGTAGCGACCGCGGCACGCAGAGCACTGGCAAGAAGAAGAGGAGGAGGGTGGCCATGGGACATTTAAAGACACGGGCCATGAAAGGATAAGGGAATGAACAATTGAGATAACGCCCCCTGCGAGAGCCCCATAACGGAATAGGGTACAGCGGGTCAAGGATATCTGCTTCAGACACATATTGACACAAGGGGGCCCCTCAAACAAAAGTATATCGGAGCATCAACAGAACAGGGCATCATATGTCCTTTCAGCAGTGGGGCAGCATAGCATGGAGGCTGAGGAATATAGTAGTGAAGAGTAGGAAAAAAGAGGGTTAAGGGAAGTTGATAATTGGCAAGTTCTCAGATTAAAGTTCAAGGTTAGCAGTTATAATAATAAAGTGTTGTTTTACAATAAAGATTAGCTCAGGCGATAGAGGGGGGGAGGTGATGTCCCCCACGACTGCCTTGAGCATGGGTCTCCACATGGGCGCAGGTGGTAAACCCTGCATGTGGCCCATGAAAGTCCCCACTAGGCCAGCCATTCGGGGCGGGAGAGGGGGAGGGCGGGCCATCACGGACTCCGCCCAGGCTGAACGCCCAGGAGGGGCAACGAAGGCGATTGGGGGAGTGTGGTCTCGCTCAGTCGCCGGACACTCATTAAAGGTTTTGTCATATGTTGTGATGTGTTTTCCTGTGTTTCCCCAGTGTGTCTCCCCTTGTATTCCTTTGTTGCAGTCACAGGACGCTGAAAACAGGAGCCGAAACCCGTAGAACCCCCCCCACGTGCAGAGAGTTCCCAAGTACCCAGAAGATCCAAGGAGCCAACAGACAAGGAGAGGTGTGGGTAACTACACATGGGTAGAGAAATTGTATTCCTTTCACATAATGTGAAAGGCTTTAATAGCCCAGGGAAGCGAAAACTAGCCATGACGGACTATAAAAAGACTGACCCAGACATCCTAATGTTACAAGAGACGCATTTCTCTAAAACCAGCTCCCCGAAATACATTGACTACAAATATAAAACATGGTTCTCGTCCTCTGCTAGCAAGAAAAAGTGAGGGGTATATAACCGACTACCACTCAAAGTGCAAAACGTCAAAAAAGACAAGAACGGTCGATTCTTGATTGTCATAGGGGAAATACGGGGCCAACCTATTACGTTTGCAAATATATACGCCCCAAGCGACAAAGCAGAGGCTTTCCTAGAGAGATTTTTCTCCGTACTCAGAAAACTTGCACAAGGGAGCATTATCTTAGCGGGAGATTTTAACCAGACTCTTGACCCGCTGCTGGATAGATGTACCCCAGAGGGCACAGCTGGTCAAAAGTTAGAGCAACATGGAACAGAGGACTGAGAACCAATAATCTATTAGATGTTTGGCGAGAACAACACCACACGGAAAAGGTTTTTACATTTTACTCTCACCCCCACAACAGATACAGTAGGATAGACTATCTCTTTGTGTCTAGCAGAATGGTCTCGCAGATCTCCCATTCGTGAATCGACGATATTTCGTGGTCATATCAAGAGCCGATTGAGCTGCGGTGCACTGAATTCAGTCTGGACAGACCAGGAGCGAACTGAAAACTTAATGAAGTATTGTTTAAAATCCCCGAAATCTCACAAAAAGTGGGGGATAGAATCAGGGTATACTTTCAGGAGAATACGGGAAGTGTAGTTTCACAGTCCACCCTTTGGGAAGCCCATAAGGCAACTTTGAGAGGAGAACTCATAGGGATTGCGTGTAAGCGGAAGAGGGAAAAGGACGCAAAAATTATGCAATTGAAAACTGAATTGGCGGTTCTGTCAACCCTTCACAAAGATAACAAAAATGCAACGACCCTTAAGGAGTTGTTAGACACTAAAACTAAACTAAACTTACTGCTGGCCTCCCGTGCTGAGAAAGAGGCTGTCTTGGTCCAAACGGAAATTTTATGAGAAGGCGAACAAGCCAGATACCCTACTTGCCAATAAGCTCAGAGACAGAAATCAAGTCTCCCAAATTCAGTCAATTCGGACAGCACAAGGGAATCTCACGTCCAACCCTAAATTAATAGTAGAGGAATTCACATCATACTACGAGACCCTATATGATGGAGCGAAAGTGGTCCATAATAATATCACTCAGGCTAGCCTGAAGACATTCTTAAAAGAGGCCAAACTACCTAAATTGTCCAGAGAGGAGAGGGACGCACTACAGGCAGACTTCACTATAGAGGAGCTTCTGGAGGTAATGAAATCACTGAAAGCATCCAAAGCCCCCAGTCCAGATGGCTTCTCCAATCTATACTATAAAAATTCCGTAATCTGCTAGCTCCTCACCTGCTAAAGTTGTGTAACTCATTTATGGATGGTGCCCCCATCCCGGCTTCGATGCTCCAAGCGTCTATCTCTGTGATTCACAAACAGGGGAAAGACCCAGCGGACTGTAAAAGCTATAGACCCATCTCTCTGATTAATTCAGACACAATTTTTTTTTTCAAATTACTGGCTAATCGCCTTAACCAGGTGTTGCCGCGGTTGGTCCACCCCGATCAAGTAGGGTTTATCTGTGGGAGACAAGCATCAGATAACACTGGACGGATCATAGATTTGATAGATCTGGCACAAAAGAAACATATCCCATTGATGATGCTTAGTCTAGATGCAGAGAAAGCATTCAATAGAATCGACTGGCCCTACTTGAGGGAGACGCTTGGGGAGTTCGGCCTGGGGGAGGAGAATGTTGGAGGCTCTGTACCAGGGGCCGACGGCAAAGGTCAGGCACCAGGGCTTCCCGTCGGGGGAATTCCTGATTCAGAGCGGCACCAGACAAGGATGTCCTCTATCCCCCCTTCTTTTCGCCTTATGCATTGAGCCCCTCGCCGCACATATTCGCCTTAGCCCAAACATAACAGGCATCCAAATTGGGGAGCAGCCACATAAAGTGGCCCTGTACGCTGATGATGTGATACTAACAATATCACAGCCCCTCACCTCTCTGCCAAATGTCTTCAGTATATTAGGGGAGTTTAATGCAGTACCGGGTTCAAAATGAACCAGGCAAAGTCGGAAGCCTTGAATATAAATTTACCTAAAGTCACTGAAAAATTGATCACAGTGAATTTTAATTTTAAATGGCAAACCTCCTCCATTAAATACCTAGGGGTAAATATCACGAAGCAATTTGACACCCTCTATAAAGCAAATTATCCCAGACTAATACGGACTCTGAAGGAGGATCTCCGGAAGTGGGCAGGGTACAGCATATCCTGGATCGCAAGATTCAGACTCTCAAAATGAATCTCCTTCCCAGAATCCTGTACCTATTTCAGACCCTACCGATCCCTATAATTAGGGAAGACAACCTCCGGCTGCAGTCAGCAATGGTGAAATTCGTCTGGGGTAATAAAACCCCCCGCATTAAAACTAGCACACTGATTCGGCCCACAACAAGAGGAGGGTTAGCGGTACCTTGCTTGTTATCATATTTCAGAGCGGCTCAATTATCCCAAATTACCCAGTGGCACACTCATCCGAGACTAAAGCTATGGGTGGAACTGGAGGCGGACTGTTGCGTCTCAGTGGCGCTACAGGACCTAATATGGCTACCAGAAATATAGATTTGCCCTTACACGGCAGCACTCCTTGATGACCCCAATTTTGGGGAACACTTATTTCGCTCCGGGCCTGCACAGTAAAGACTTTATAATTTGGAAACAGAAAGACTACACTCGGCTATTACACCTGGTGACGAATTACAATAAAATCTTTTGAGCAAATTAGATCTGAAAAAGCAGTACCAAATTCAGAATTCTTTAGATACCTCCAGTTAAGAGCATTCTATTCTAAATTCCCAAATCGCACAGAGCGAACAGCTCTGCTCCAGAGGGACAGATACCAGTGGACTTATCTCTGGTATATACAGAGAGGTGGTTTCCCCAGCGACTGACGAAGACGTGGTGCTGAGTTACAGGGCCAGCTGGGAGAGGGACTTAGGAAAGACGTTAGAGGACGAGGACTGGAACCATATAGTTACAGCAGCATCTAAAAGTTCTATATGCAGCACATTAAAGGAGAATGCGTATAAAGTCCTAATGAGATGGTACCTGACCACACTACGATTATCTAAGTTTGTCAAAAATTACCCCCCATTGTGCCCCAAACAATGTGGGGAACAGGCAGACTTGCTGCACATGCTGTGGGGTTGCCCCAAGTTAATCCCAATATGGGAAGACATCAGGAATTGGCTCCAGAGAATTCTCGGTCGCACGGTCCCTTTGGACCCCTGGTTGTTTCTGCTGGCCAGACGCACCCAGGGGCTAAATAGATCGGCGCACAAATTAATTGCACATTTTGCAACCGCCCTGAGGTGCGAAATCGCAGCATTGTGGAAGCAGCCCGAAGTACCCAATATCATACAAATCAGGAATAGAATTTGGTATGTCTGTCGGATGGAGCAGTTAACGAGTTTGGTTAATGACACCGGCACAAATTTCCTAAAAGTTTGGACGCCTTGGTTGGACAAAATGGATATCCCAGGGGTCAGTGCCTCTAACATATTGCTTTAATAGTCATTGACGCATTCTCCTTTGATGGTGGGAGACACTAGATTGACGTATACAAACTAATCAAACGAGACAAGACGCTAGGCCAGACAGGTGGAAGGGCTGGATGGATAGCCTCAGCATAGTCACAGGGGCAGATGAAGGTCGGGACCCTCAGATTGATACCCCATCCCAGGGGCCACCAACATTGGGCTCTTCTTGTGACGCTCCAGAGAACCGAAAACATCTAGGGACTGCTACACTTTCCCTTCCCTCCTCCCCTCCTCTATGTTCCTTGTCTATGGTCTTGTTTGTCATTGCGTCTCCCCAGTAAGTCAGTTTTGGTTTATATATAAAAAACGAGTAGTCATGGTTACATATATGTATGACATTGGGTTGGCAGCTACTGTAATGAATGTACCATGCACTCAATAAAAACATTTTTGGTTGAAAAAGGCTGCCCCTTGCAGAGTCTATGGCTGACCCTCCTGTATGATCATTCAGTATATTACAATAAACTCTCATTATCTACGACCCGTGTTTTCTCTTATCTGCGTGCATTTGCCAGCAATGACAATACACACACAGATTCTCCGTGGATCAGAAGACTTTCCTCCTGTTGAGCCTGTTTTTCACTTACCCATGTGAGATAAATACTTACCTGTTTATCCATACAGTATATTCATTTTTTATGCAATGTTACACTATATACTTTAATTTTTTCCTTTTCGAGATGTGGAGTGTGTCTTGCGTCCTTGAATCTTCTCTCCATTTACCTACCTAAGCCTCAATTTTGCCATGGAAAATTATATGTTGCTCTATCAAGAGTCAGATCAATTGATTCGCTTAGTGTTGGGAAAAGAACCCAGAAATTGACAATTGTGTCTTTAGAGAAATCTTTAATTAAAATATTTGTTAAAAAAAAAATGCACGAATGTGTAATTAATGACACAAAGAGTTGCTAGATCGGCGTATGTTATGCCGGTTACAGATAGTTGTATTATAATTCCCAGTACTGTAGCGTTTCTTTTGTAACGCACTGAGTACACTATGGGCGCTATATAAATATATACGTACATACATAATAAATAAAATGACTCATATTATTCATGATTTTAATTCTAAAAATCTAGTAAAGTTGGCATGTACATGAAATGTAGGAAATAACTTTGTTAAGCACTGTATGCTGCGTGAGTATGGGGTAAGGCACGTTTAAGGGACCTGTCTGAGACGTGAGTGTGCTCTAAAGTGTTCTTTATGAACAATAGTTTTGATGCAGACAGTTGACCAGAGAAGTATATGTCGTCTCTGTCCTAGTGAGTTTTTGATGCTAGTGGAAGGAAAAAGTCCTTGCTCATTGATGCAGAATTTGATACATAAAAATGATATGTATCATGCAACTCCTTACACAACTCCTTGTTAGCACTTCCAAAATAAAAAAACATATACACAGGGACCAACATTGGATCAAAGTACAATTGCTAATCACCTTTTAATTATATTTAAACAAGGATTTCCTATTATTGAATCTATAGTATGCAATTAAACACCATCACACATGCTGCTGCTAAATAATGATTACTTAGATTAAACACAAAACTACCAGCTATATATACTGTATAAAACTCTAAGGATGTCTGCACATCCCTCTATGATAGGCTGAATGGCCTGTGACACACCCAGGGACAGCCAGTAAGGCTGAATATCCCTCCCCCTCTGTGATAGACCGATCAACTTATCACTCACCCAGGGACAGGCAATGAGACTGCACAACCCTCCCCACTGTGATAGACAGCGTGGCCTCTTACTTGCCCCGGGAAAGCTTCTAAGGATGTCTGCACATCCCTCTGTGAGAGGCTGAACAGCCTGTCACTCATCCAGAGACAGCCAGTGAGGCTGCACATCCCTCCCCCTCTGTGAATGGAATGGAGTGGTGTGTGCGAGGAAGGAGGGAGTGCAAAGAGAGGAGAGGCAGCAAGGTGAGTAGGAGGAGGAAACAGAGAGACAACAAGGAGATGAGGAAACAAATGAGATGAGTAGGGGGAGTGTTTTGTGCACAGAGGGAGTAGATACAGTAAGGCAGGGAGTGCAAACAGAGAGGAGGAGAGAGTGCAAGGAGGAGGAAGACATGATGGAGGAGGGAGAAAGGGAAAGGCAATGAGAATGGGAGAGGAGACAGAGACAGCAAGGAGAGGAGGAGACAGAGAGAGAGAAAGAGAGAGAGAGACAGCAAGGAGAGAAGGTGAAAGAGGAATGATGAGGAGGAGGGAATGGAGATCAGTGTGCACATGGGGCTGGAGGGAGTACAAAGAGAGGGGAGCAGAGGCAGCAATGTCAGTAGGAGGAAACAGAGAGACAGCAAGGAGAGGAGGAGACAGATTAGATGATTAGGAGGGTTGTGTAGTGTGCACAGTGAGGAGCACACACAGCAAGGCAGGGAGTGTAACGAGAGGAGAGAGTGCAAAGAGGAGAAGGGCATGATGGAGGAGAGAGTAAGATGGGGAAGAGGGTACAAGAGACAGCAAGGAATTGCAGAGAAGGGTGAAAATAAAGAGTAATGTTTATGTAATAACCTTTCAGTTCTCCTAGATCGGCGCATGCTACTCTGGGTACAGCTAGTACTAGTATATTATTATATAGTATAGACAGTATATACAGTATATACAATTCATACTGTACCATTTAGCATGCATATTTTTCAATATGCAATGATATTATGCAGGATTCCAAATCAATACTGGGGTTTGAGAAAAAAAACTAGTTTATAAATATTTTTATTGCAATTAACCAAGTTAAGTCTAACTTGGTCAAACTGAGATCCTTTACATGTATGTTACTGTTCATCATTATTAAGACTATCACAATACACATAATCATATAAAACCTTATTGAAATTGGAATTACAATTCTAAAAGGACTAATGGCACCAGTATACACAACATAGTAACACACAGATAAATGATCACAGAGGATCACAAAAAGCCCCCAATAACTGCACTCCAAATAGGTCACACTACCAATAATAGTGTCAACTCAATGAAAGCCAAAAAAAAAAAAAAAAGCCTAACCCATAAATGGGGTCAACCGCTAAGGTCACACTAGAGTGCATGAAAATAATAAAGTTTTATTAAATCAATAATTAAAACCTGACGAATGAACCATAAAAGTACATAAATAAAATCCCCATAAGTTGGATGGAGGCAAAAAAGTTAAGTAAAGTGTTATAATGCCTAAATAGCAAAAATCAACAATAGTGCTGTAATCAGGTATACAGCCACATGTAAGCTGTGCACAAGGCTGTGCAAACATAAGATCACGATGCAGAGCCTACGGCAGAAAAGAAATACTTGTGACCACCAGCAGAATCAGAACAGGCCATACAGCAAGGTAAGTATACGACCTGTAAGCATACAGTGTATGTATGCATGTGTACAGCTGCAGCCCAGGAAAGTAACTAGAGCAGACTTTGCCTCCAGACACCACTGCGTGATCGTCAACGTGCTGACGTCACGCTACCCCAACTACTTTACTTACCTTTCTTGCCTCCATCCAACGTATGGGGATTTTATTTATGTACTTTTATGGTTCATTCGTCGGGTTTTACTTATTGGTTTAATAAAACTTAATTATTTTCATGCACTCTAGTGTGACCTTAGCGGTTGACCCCATTTATGGGTTAGGCTTTTTTTTTTTTTGGCTTTCATTGAGTTGACACTATTATTGGTAGTGTGACCTATTTGGAGTGCAGTTATTGGGGGCTTTTTGTGATCCTCTGTGATCATTTATCTATGTGTTTCTGTGCCATTCCCTCCCCATGCACCAGGTAGCTTTCTCTGTTGTCTTTTACTGAGCGAGCGACGTGTTCATCTGTGTGTTATATACACAACATAGTGTAATATTACTTTCAGAACATATTTCTATCCCATTATATTAGTATGGTGGATGGAAATACAATTATTATTACATACAATCATCCAGTTTGCAAATTATTAACAACACAATAAAGAATTTCAATTGAAATCTTAGAAACAGGGGAAAACAACATTATACAACAAGGCTACACTTTACAATAATAGGCTAATAAACTTTCAATACTTTATTTATGCTTGTATCTGCATATTTGCACCTACAACAAAGGTTACTATATAAAGACATGGACTAAACTTAGATTTAATTGACAAATGGGCTCATTCCATTGCCTACATTGTATTTTCCATTTGGTCTACTGTGTCCAACACAAGTTCATCTCTATAATACTTCAGTTACTTTAAGAAGTGCTCCAGCATCTTCTTGGATTTGTCTATCGTTTATCTGCATGTCTCACAGAACCACTCGCTGGGATAACACTGGTCTGTGAAGGAGATGACGTTGGCAGAGGAGGTGAGAGCATTAAGTCCCTGGAGGTCTGTGTGGTTCCAAGACATTGAGGCTCATCCTTTATCACATCCCCCGAGGACACTACAGAGTCTTGTTCAGGGTCACTGCCTCTTCCTCTCTTTTTATCTTCTTCTTTTTTCCACTTCATTCTACGATTCTGGAACCAGATCTTTATGTGTCTCTCTGTCAAGTTTAGCATGACTGCCAACTCTACTCTTCTTGGTCTAGAGATGTATTTATTGAAGAGGAACTCCTTTTCCAACTCCAGGAGCTGAGCTCGAGTGTAAGCTGTTCTTGTTCTCTTGTTCTCTTCTTGTTCCATCATGTATGAGCCACCTACAAAGAGAGCAAATCACCATGAAGCAATGACTGGACACACCAGAATAGGATTCTGTTTACACTAAAGTATTATTATTAATAATATTAAATGTAATAATAACAAAAATACATAAACAAATATATTGTACAAGTACTTAATAATACTAATAATAATCAAATAAAAGGCTATATAGATAATAAAGACATGAATCAATTCAATATTGGGGTATTAGTGTGTAGGGTAAAATGTGTGTGTGTGTGTGTGTGTGTGTGTGTGTGTGTGTGTGTGTGTGTGTGTGTGTGTGTGTGTGTGTGTGTGTGTGTGTGTGTGTGTGTGTGTGTGTGTGTGTGTGTGTGTGTGTGTGTGTGTGTGTAACACCCTATGGGATTACCATAATTACCACCCAGGAATAGGGGTGAGTTAGCAAATGCTAAGCTCTTCCTTGGGTTGCCTGGGGAACCATGATGTCACAAGGAGTATATAGGAAGAGGAGAAGATTCTAGAAATTAGGTGATGAGAGGACCCTCAGTGTATATAGTTAAGAAGTATGTTCCTGACTGTATAGGATAGATCAGTCCCAATTTATTATGTTCTAGATAGGGATAGTGCCCCTTCAAGATAGGGTCCAAAGATATGTCACAGAGTCCCTATAAGGAGGGCCCCAGGTGCCATAGGATCAGCTCTACAGGCAGATCCACACATCTCAATTCCCATTCTGTCTAGAAGTGTCAGTTCAGAGACAGAAATTGGGTGTAGATCCCATAAATGTATTGAGTTGGTCAGGGTCCAAGAAAGGGGCTAACAGTGACTGAGTGTAACGGACGTTATGCAGAACGGGGATGGGTCCCTTAAGAGAAGTCAGTCAAGTGTCCGCAGCTCCCCAGTGTTTTAAGAGCGGGCACGGGGATGCAACTTATTAAGAGAACAGACTGCGCAATGAAACTGACAACAGTTAAGTCAATGTATACTATGAATGAATGAGAAGAACCCAGCACCAAGGGGGTCACAAATAAAGAGAGTTGTTTCTACTACAAAAGTTCCTGGCGCCCATCATTTCCATCTTTGCTACTTCATCGCCCAGCTGCACGAATCCAGCACCCTGAACAAGGTAATGTCTTATGAGTAGCCAATAATATATGCACTGATGTACTCTACCTAGGAGCCGGGCAGGTGAGGATACACATATATATGTGTGTTTGTGTGTGCGTATTTATATATATATATATATATATATATATATATATATATATATATATATATATATATATATTCAATTGTATAGTAGTTTGCACTCACAGTTTCCAATGGAGGCAGATGCTTATCCCATAAATGAAGTATAGGCATACAGTAACCAGGGATATCATGATGACAAAGAGACAGCACACCGCAGTATAAATCCAAAAACAACGTGTATTGTGAACACAGGGCAGCCGACGATTCGGTCCTCACAGAGGGACCTTCCTCAGGGCAATTTTTGGGGATTTATACTGCGGTGTGCTGTCTCTTTGTCATCATGATATCCCTGGTAACTAGACAGACAGACAGACAGACAAACAGATAGATAGATAGATAGATAGATAGATAGATAGATAGATAGATAGATCGATCGATCGATAGATAGATAGATAGATAGATAGATAGATAGATAGATAGATAGATAGATCAATTAATAATATTACTTGTGAGCACATTCACATCTTAGACAGGTCAGCAACCCTGCCTTTTGCCTTTTCCACCCACCATAACTTATCTAATGTATATATATATATATATATATATATATATATATATATATATATATATATGTAGATGTTAATTTACGCTTCGTTGTTTGAGACATGCCCAATAGCTTACATCTATTGTAGTATTCTGCAGCAACATTATCATTGAACCCTATGGGAACTCTGTATGCCTTTGTATCGGGGGGGAAGATGAGTCCGGATACACACATGCAATTTTAGATACTATAAAATAAACAAACCGATCGGTTCCTCTGGTGTATATAGCCACGAAGCACTTCACTGTCAGAGGCGGTAGCAACACAGCAAATTTGGCAAGAAAAGCGTTAAGAAAATTAGACTTATAATATTAGTGTCCTAGCTTGATACATTAATAATAGCAATATTTCTCACAATTATGTCACCTGGTTAAGACAAGTGCCTAGTGCACATTTGAATCATAAATAAAAAGACATTGGTGATGTGTATTTGACATTACTTGCACTGTGTGGCTTGGGGGTAGCTGAACCATTCAATATTAATTTGTTACTTCAAATAAAAGAAAAAAAGACTTCATTGCAAATATAAAAGTGCAGAATCACTTCTAAGATAAACCTAGTACAATTACCGTTAACCAGTGGGCAAACAAGGTTTCAAAGGCAAATGCGTATCAAAAAACACTTCTCTTGACTAAAGTTTTCCACTGCAAAACCGAGGCAAAACTTGTTAAAAAGGTTTGCACCAAACTTCTGAACAGAAAAAATACAATTTCTCACTATGGGATTCTTAGTTACATATAGTTACATAGTAGATGAGGTAGAAAAAAGATATGGGTCCATCAAGTTCAACCTATGCTAAATTTAGACAACAGATTCTTTATCCTATAACTATACTTACTTATTGATCCAGAAGAAGGCAAACAAAAAACCCCAGAGTCATATCATCCAAAGATATCTCATAAGGGGAAAAATAAATTCCTTCCTGTCTCCAGGAATTGGCAATCGGATTACTCACTGGATCAACATATTTCCCATTTATACTTATTTGGTATATCCCTGTATACCTTTCCTTTCTAAAAAGATACCCAAATTTTTTTTGAACAAATCTATTGTATCTGTCATCACAGTCTCCATGGGTAATGAATTTCATATGTTAACTGCCCTTATTGTAAAGAACCCTTTCTTTTTTGCTGGTAAAATCTAATTGCCTCCAACCTTAAGGGATGACACAGAGTCATTTGTTCTGTCTTTGGGATAAATAGTTATTTTGAAAGCTCCTTGTACTGTCCTAGAATATATTTGTATATAGTTATCATATCTCCTCTTTGACACCTCTTTTCTAATGTAAATAAATTTAATTTAGCTTGCCTCTCCTCATAAGTTAGATTGTCCATCCCCTTTATTCATTTGGTGGCTCTCTAATTCCAGAATGTCTTTTATAAGGATTGGTGCCCAAAATTGTATTGTATGGTGTGGTCTTACTAATGCTTTATAAAGGGGCATAATTATGTTTACGTCCCTTCCATCCATGGCCTGTTTAATGCAAGATAAGATCGTGTTTGCCTTTGACTTTGGGCATTATTGCTAAGCCTGCTATCTACAAGCACTCCTAAATCCTTCTCCATCAAGGATTCCCCCAATTTATCTCCATTTAATTTGTAAATTGCCTGTTTATTCTTGCTTCCCAAATGCATAACCTTACATTTATCTGTATTAAACCTCATCTGCTATGTACCTGTTCAAGTTTCCAGTCTCTCCAAATCCTTCTGGAGAGAAATTACATCCTGCTCTGATTCTACAACCTTACACAATTTAGTGTCATCGGCAAAGATGGAGACTTTGCTCTCTATCCCAACCTCAAGGTCATTAATAAACAAGTTAAAAAGCAGTGGTCCCAGTACCGAATCCTGAGGTACTCCACTCACGACTTTAGCCAAACCTGAAAAAGTTTGATTTATGACAACTCTCTGTTGTCTATCCTTCAACCAGTTTTCAATCCAGGTGCATATATTATTACTGAGTCCAATTTGCTTAATTTTGTACACCAACCTCTTGTGTTGAACCATATCATAGTTACATAGTTACATAGTTACATAGTAACTGAGGTTGAAAAAAGACATAGGTCCATCAAGTTCAACCTATGCTAAATTTAGACAACAGATACTTTATCCTATATTTATACTTACTTATTGATCCAGAGGAAGGCAAACAAAAAACCCGATTAAGGGGAAAAATTAATTCCTTCTTGACTCCAAGGATTGGCAATTGGATTAATCCCTGGATCAACATTCTTCCCATGTTTACTTATTTGGTATATCCCTGTATACCTTTCCCATATAAAAAGATGTCCAACCTTTTTTTGAACAAATCTATTGTATCTGCCATCACCGTCTCCATGGGTAATGAATTCCACATTTTAACTGCCCTTACTGTAAAGAACCCTTTCCTTTGTTGCTGATGAAATTTCCTTTCCTCCAACCTTAAGGGATGGCCCTGAGTCCTTAATACTGCCCGTTAGATGAATAGTTATTTTGTAAGCTCCTTGTATTGTCCCCGAATATATTTGTATAGTTCATATCCCCTCTTAGACGCCTCTTTTCTAATGTAAATAAATCTAATTTAGCTAGCCTCTCCTCATAAGTTAGATTGTCCATCCCATTTATTAATTTGGTGGCTCTTCTCTGCACTCTCTCTAGTTCCATAATGTCTTTTCTTAGGATTGGTGGCCAAAATTGTACTCCATATTCAAGGTGTGGTCTTACTAGTGCTTTGTAAAGTGGCATAATTATGTTTACTTCCCTTCCATCCATTGCCCGTTTGATGCAAGATAAGGTCTTGTTTGCCTTTGCAGCTACTTCATGACATTGGGCACTATTGCTAAGCCTGCAGTCTACAAGCACTCCTAAATCTTTCTCCATCAAGGATTCCCCCAATATATCTCCATTTAATTTGTAAGTCGCCTTTTTATTCTTGCATCCCAAATGCATAACCTTACATTTATCTGTATTAAACCTCATTTGCCATTTACCTGCCCACGTTTCCAGTCTCTCCAAGTCCTTCTGAAGAGAAATTACATCCTTCTCTGATTCTATTACCTTACACAATTTAGTATCATCAGCAAAGATGGAGACTTTGCTCTCGATCCCATCCTAAAGGTCATTAATAAACAAGTTAAAAAGCAGGCTCACGACTTTAGCCCAACCTGAAAAAGTTTAATTTATGACAACCCTCTGTTGTCTGTCCTTTAACCAGTTTTCAATCCAGGTGCATATATTATTACTGAGTCCAATTTTCTTTATTTTGTACACCAACCTCTTGTGTGAAACCGTATCAAAAGCCTTTGCAAAATCTAAGTAGACCACATCAACTGCATTACCCTGGTCTAAATTCCTACTTACCTCCTCAAAGAAACAAATAAGGTTAGTTTGGCAAGATCTATCCTTCATAAATCCATGCTGACTATTACTAATAATTTTGTTTTCCATTAGGTAATGTTACGCCGGTGCTGCCCGCAGACCAGACCCGTCCCTTATACTGAGGTGAGGGACGTATATGAGCACGCACCCGCAGCAAAAGGAGCACATCCGGAGTGTGGTGTTTTAGGCGTTGCCAGGCCAGGTGATGTAAGCTTTAGCAATACTTGCCGGTACCGGTAAAGAAGTGCCGTCATCGTTGCCGTTAGCCAAGGTCATGGATTGGAGAATTCCGGAAGGTCGGTGTCCAAACAGGGGTCGAGAGCCAGAGATAGACGTCCGCCAAGCCAAGTTGTAACCTGAGAGAATAAAGAGTGAGAGTGCCAGCGTAGTGATCCACAAGTGGAAACTATGTCGAGCAATGAGTGAGTGACAGGACAGGCAATATAAAGTGCGGCTGACCAATCAGAAGTGGAGGCAGACCTGGAGGAGTGCATGGAGCTATCTTGGATAGGTCCACTTGATTGGCAGGCAGGTGAGTACTTATATTTTGGCAGAACAGGCTGTTCGTATGCTGGGGGCGTGGTTTCACTGCTAGTGCAGTGAATTAAATATCTTCACTCGGCGCGCGCTGTTCATGGGACACATGGCAGCCGCATGGGAGAGGGAAGGCTTAGGAGCGGAGATGGACCGCCGGGGACGGCGGGGAACCTCCAGGACAGCAGAAGGTAAGCGGCGCCGGTGAGGGGCATGCACCACGGCAGCAGCCGGAGGCGACCGAGGTGAGGAGGGGCCGCGGGCACCGCGATCCCCGAATCCTCACAGTACCCCCCCCCCCCCTCAGGGTTGGCCTCAGGACGATCCTCCCATGGTTTGGATGGAAACTTCTTTCGGAAACGTTTGAGAAGTCCGGGTGCATGGATGTTTTAAGGGGTACCCACAACCTTTCCACAGGTCCAAAGCCCTTCCAATGGACCATGAAATGGACCTTACCTCTCGAAAGATGGGAATCTAGTAAACCTTGGACCTCGTACTCTTCATTGCCCTGTATGAACACTGGGTCAGGTTTAAGAGTGTGGTCCGGAAAGAGGGAACTGGAGATGAACGGTTTGAGAAGCGAAGTGTGAAAGACATTAGGGATTCTCATGTTTTGAGGTAATTGAAGTCGGAAGGACACCGGGTTTACCTGCTCCATGATAGGGAAAGGACCCAGGAACCTAGGTGCCAATTCGGGGGAAGGGGTCTTGAGATGGATATTCTTGGTAGATAACCAGACCTTGTCCCAAGGCTTGTAGTTGGGTGTATGTCGGCGATGACGATCAGCCTGGGTTTTAGAAGTCAGGGAGGCCTTTTGAAGTGCCGATTGAATTCTAGACCAAGATTCCTGCAGGAGAGAGATGTGTTCATCCACGGCTGGTACTCCAGAGGAGATATTCGAAATAAGAAGGCGAGCCGGGTGGAATCCGTAATTAATAAAGAAGGGCGTCTCACGTGTGGACTCGTTCCTGGAGGAATTAAAGGCATACTCAGCCCAAGGAAGTAATTCCGCCCAGTCATCCTGAGAGTCAGAGACGAAGCACCTTAAATATTTCTCGAGGGATTGATTAACCCTCTCGGTCTGCCCGTTAGTTTGAGGGTGATATCCTGAAGAAAAAGAAGAGGAGATGCCCATTCTTTTGGTGAAAGACCTCCAGAATCTGGAGATGAATTGAGAGCCCCGATCAGATACGATGGATGTAGGAATCCCATGGATCCGGAAAAATTCTTAGGAGAAAATATCGGCTAGTGCGGATGAGGAGGGTAATCCATTGAGAGGGATGAAATGTGCCATCTTGGAAAACCGGTCCATTACTACTATAATAGTGTTCATGCCATTCGACCTAGGCAACTCAACAATAAAGTCCATGGATATGTTTGACCAGGGGCGCTCCGGGATGGGTAAAGGTAGGAGAAGACCTTGGGGTTTCTGACGAGGAATCTTGTTACGTGCACATACCGGACAGGACCATGTGAATTCGAGAATGATTTTGGCCATATTAGGCCACCAGAAGGTGCGACGGATGAGATCCAAGGTTTTCTTGAATCCTGGATGTCCTGCCGAGCGAGCAGCATGTCCCCAATCAAGTATCTCAGGAACGAACTTGGGCTCTACGTACAAAGTGTCCTTTGGAACCTCAAAACCAGTCGGAAGATGTTTTTGAGATTTAATGATCTTCTCGAGATTCTTGAACGCCGCGACTGCTAGGATCCTTTGTTTAGGAAGGATGGACTCTGTGGTTTTTTCTGGTCTCTCTTCAGAAGAGTATTGTCTAGAGAGGGCATCAGCCTTGACGTTTTTGTGCCGGGAATGTATGATAAAATAAAATTAAACCTAGAGAAAAATAACGACCAGCAAGCTTGGCGGGGACCCAAGCGGCAGGCATTCTCGATGTAAAACAAGTTTTTATGGTCCATGAGAATCGTGAATGGCAGTTTAGATCCCTCCAGAAGATGCCTCCATTCTTGAAGAGCTAATTTGACAGTCAAAAGTTTCCTATTACCTACGTCATAATTTCTCACCGCTGGAGAAAACTTCTTAGAGAAAAAAACGCAAGGGTAAAGTTTGTCCTGGGAAGAAAATTTCTGGGATAAAAACGCGCCAGCCCCACAGTCCGAAGCGTCAACCTCTAGGGTGAATGGAAAATTAGTGTTTGGATGTCGGAGGATGGGAGCAGAGACGAAAGCTTGCTTTAATAATTTGAAAGCCGTGACTGCCTTGGGAGACCAAGATGAAGGATCTGCACCTTTTTGAGTCAGTGCCGTGATAGGAGCGATGATGGTGGAAAAATTGCGAATAAATTTCCAATAATAGTTAGAGAATCCTAAAAATCGCTGAATAGACTTGAGGGAATCGGGTTGCGGCTAATCCAGTACGGCTTTCAGTTCCTCGGGGTCCATGGCCAAGCCTCTGTTGGAGATAATGTCCCCAAGAAAGGAAGTGGTAGACTGGTGAAAAAGGCATTTCTCCATTTTTGCAAACAACCGGTTCTCTCGGAGACGAGAAAGCACAAACTTTGTGTGGATGATATGGTCCTGTAGATTCTTGGAAAAAATAAGGATGTCATCCAGATAGACGATTACGAAACAATTAAGGACATCCCGAAAGATGTCATTGATAAAGTCCTGAAAAACTGCTGGTGCATTGCACAAACCGAAGGGCATCACAAGGTATTCGTAGTGTCCGCTACGGGTGTTGAAAGCAGTGTTCCATTCGTCGCCCTCCCGGATGCGAATGAGATTGTACGCCCCACGAAGGTCAAGTTTGGTAAAGAGGTTGGCCACTTGAAGTCTATCAAACAGCTCAGAGATGAGTGGAAGTGGATAACGATTCTTTACCGTAATGTGGTTCAGGCCCCGGTAATCTATACACGGTCTGAGAGTCCCATCTTTCAACTTGACGAAGAAAAATCCAGCCCCCGCGGGAGTGTTGGAGTGACGTATAAAACCCTGTCTCAAATTCTCCCGAATATATTCATCCATGGCTTCTGTCTCGGGTAACGAGAGGGGGTAGGATTTGAACTTGGGCAAGGTGTACCAAGGTACCAGGTCAATCGGACAGTCGTATGGACGATGAGGGGGTAGGAGCTCAGATTGTGTCTTGCTAAAAACATCCAAAAAATCCACGTATGGGGAGGGTAATTCTCTCTTAGGATTGGATGTGTTAGCTAGTAATTGAGACGGACGTACCTTATATGAAGAAGATTCCTCAGAGTTATCCCTCCAGACAATGGGGTTGGAAGATACCCAATCGATCTGTGGATTGTGCTTCTGCAACCAGGGCAGGCCAAGAGTGACCGGTGTACCAGGAGCATGAATCACATCAAAGTCCAAGGTCTCCTTGTGGGAGTGAGAAGAAAGGGTGATGGGACCGTTCTCCAAGGAGATATATGCCGGGGTGAGCGGTCGATTATCAATCCCGACCAAGGCAACGGGAACTTCTTCTTAGAGACAGGAATCTGATTCTGTTCGGAGAAGGTCTGGTCCACAAAGTTCCCTCCTGCGCCGGAATCAATTAATGCTGCTGTGGAGGTGCGGAAAGTAGGACCAGAAAGAGAAACGGGAATGGTCAATTTTTTAGGGAGTTCCCTCCTGGATAGGGGACGAGAAGATTTAGCACCCAGGGAGAGACCCTTCGTACTCACTGGGTTTGGTCGTTTCCCGGAGATGGTGGACAGTCACGGGTCCACTGCTCAGAAGATCCGCAGTGATAACACGACTCTCCGGTTGGGCGAAGTTGTCGTAAGGGTACCTGAGGACTCTGGACTCCAAGTTGCATCGGCTCTGGGGCTTCCAGCGCAGGCAGCTGGGAGAAGACGGGTCTCGAGGTAGTAGAGAACCTGGAGAAAGGAGCATGGAAAGGCGTAGACCGGGGTTGCTGACGCTGAGCGCGGCGTACCTGAAGACGCTGGTCCATACGAATGGCCAGGGTGATGAGGTCCTCCAGAAGTCCTGGCCTGGGTTGAGAAGCAAGTTCATCCTTCAGAGAATCCGATAGGCCTTTCCAGAAGACGGAGACTAAGGCCTCCTGACCCCAACGAGTCTCAGCTGCTATGGTCCTGAATTCCAAGGCGTATTGGGCCACAGGCCGACGTCCCTGTGAAAGCTGCAGCAGGGAATCAGAAGCAGTTTCTAGTCATGCGGGGGTATCGAAGACCTGTCAAAAGTCTCGTCTGAAGGCTGCGTAAACTCGGGTAATATCGGGGCGCAGTTCCCAGATCGGGGAGACCCATGCCAGTGCATTACCTGTGAGCAGACTGTAGACATAAGCCACATTTTTCCGACCAGTGAAATACAGCTGCGGAGCCATCTCAAACTGGATCTCGCATTAATTGAGAAAGCCACGACAAGCGTGGGGATCCCCCGCGTACGGCTTCGGAGCCGGAATCTTCGGACCTGGGGATGAAGTGGATATCGGATCTGACTGCGCCGGGGGTGCAGCCGCAGGTGGTGCCTGAAGAGAAAGGTCCTGTACCTGTTGGGAGAGGAGAGCCACTTGATCCGTTACGGCCTGAATTTGTTGGTACATGGCCGTCATCATAGAGTCCTCGCCTGTCTGGTCTGCGTCTTGTGGGCTCGACATAATGTTACGCCGGTGCTGCCCGCAGACCAGACCCGTCCCTTATACTGAGGTGAGGGACATATATGAGCACGCACCCACAGCAAAAGGAGCGTGTCCGGAGTGTGGTGTTTTAGGCGTTGCCAGGCGAAGTGGTGTAAGCTATAGCAATACTTGCCGGAACCGGTAAAGAAGTGCCGTCATCGTTGCCGTTGGCCAAGGTCAGGGATTGGAGAATTCCGGAAGGTCGGTGTCCAAGCAGGGGTCGAGAGCCAGAGATAGACGTCCGCCAAGCCAAGTCATAACCTGAGAGAATAAAGAGTGAGAGTGCCAGCGTAGTGATCCACAAGTGGAAACTATGTCGAGCAATGAGTGAGTGACTGGACAGGCAATTTAAAGTGCGGCTGACCAATCAGAAGTGGAGGCAGAACTGGAGGAGTGCGTGGAGCTATCTTGGATAGGTCCACTTGATTGGCAGGCAGGTGAGTACTTTTATTTTGGCAGAACAGGCTGTTCGTATGCTGGGGGCGTGGTTTCACTGCTAGTGCAGTGAATAAATTATCTTCACCCGGCGCGCGCTGTCCATGCGCGCGCCTGGGACACATGGCAGCCGCATGGGAGAGGGAAGGCTTAGGAGCGGAGACGGACCGCCGGGGATGGCGGGGAACCTCCAGGACAGCAGAAGGTAAGTGGTGCCGGCGAGGGGCATGCACCACGGCAGCAGCAGGAGGCGACCGAGGTGAGGAGGGGCCGGGCCGCGGGCGCCGCGATCCCCGAATCCTCACAGGTATTCCTGAATATTATCCCGTATTAAACCTTCAAGTAGTTTCCCTACTATTGAAGTCAGGCTTACAGGTCTGTAATTTCCCAGTTGTGATCTAGCTCCCTTTTTAAATATAGGCACCACATCTGCTTTACGCCAATCTTTTGGTACTGAGCCTGTGGAAATGGAGTCCTTGAATATTAAATATAATGGTTTGGCTATTACTGATTTTAACTCCTTGAGAACTCTTGGATGTATGACATCGGGGCCAGGTGCCTTATTTACTTTAATTTTTTCAAGTCGCTTATGAACTTCTTCCTCAGTTAACCAATTGTTCATTAATATGGAGGTTGTGGCTTCCTCCTGCGGAACTACTATTGAACTTGATTCTTCCCTGGTAAACACAGAGGCAAATAATTTGTTTAATACCTCAGCTTTTTCCTTATCTCCAATAATCTGCCTACCCATTTCACACTGAAAGGGTCCTATATTTTCTTTTCCCATTTTTTTGTTATTATGGTACTTAAAGAACTTTTTAGGGTTGACCTTACTTTCTATTGCAATCCTTTTTTCATTATCCATTTTTGCTAATTTGGTTGCCCTTTTGCAATTTTTGTTACATTCCTTATAATTCTGATACGATGTCTCTGTCCCTTTTGACTTAAAGAATCTAAACGCCTAACTCTTCTTGTCCATTTCCTCCCCTACCTGTTTATTTAGCCACATTGGTTTTGACTTATTTTTTTTATACTTATTACCCAAGGGTATACACTGATAAGTGTGCTTTTCTAACAATGTTTTAAAGACTGCCCATTTATTTTCTATATTTTTCCCTGCAAAAACATCATCCCATTGTATTACTACTAGATTAGACCTCAGTTTATTAAAATCTTCCTTTCTGAAGTTTAAGGTCTTTGCTGAACCCAAGAAATCTATTTTTTGATAATTTATTTCAAATGAGACCATGTTATGATCACTGTTATCCAAATGTTCCAGGACTTGAATATGTGTTATTACTTCTACATTGTTTGATATGACCAAATCCAGTATTGCCCCTCTCCTGGTTGGTTCCTCAATAATTTGGGTCATATAATTGTCTTTAAGCACCCCCAAAAACCTGTTTCCTTTTGTTGTAATGCTAATCTCATTGCCCCAGTCTATGTCTGGATAATTAAAATCCCCCATTATGCAAACATGACCCAGTTTTGATGCATTTTCCATTTGCAAAAGTATTTTAGCTTCCTCAATCTCACAGATATTTGGTGGTTTATAGCATATTCCCACAAACATTTTCTTAATACTTTTACCTCCACTGCTAATTTCTATCCACAAAGTCTCTACATTTTCATCATTCCCTTCATAAACATCATCCCTTATAATAGGTTTTAGATCAGGTTTAATATATAAACATACTCCACCTCCCCTTCTATTTGTTTGATCCTTCCAAAAAAGGGAATAACCCTCTAAATTAACTGTCCAGTCATGAGTTTCATCCCACCATGTTTCAGTAATGTCTATGATATCATACTGCTCCCTTGCAGCTATTAATTCAAGCTCCCCCATTTTATCTGTCAGGCTTCTTGCATTAGCAAGCATGCATTTAAGTTTTTTTTCAGCCTGTACTATTATCTTATTTGCTCCTTCCTTTCTGCGCCCACTTGGTTTAGTTTTAAGAAGTTTTCTAGTATTATCTGTATTTACTATGGGTGTCTCACTGTTTGTCAAACTCGCACTTGCCCCCATTCTACCTCCATACCACCCTGTATCCTCCTCTATTCCATTTAGTTCATTATCTGTTTAATTCCCCTCCCCTCTCCATCCTAGTTTAAAATCCCCTCCAACCTTTTTAGCATTCTCCCCCCTAGCACAGAAGATCCCTCTTCATTGAGGTGCAATCCGTCCCTAGAATATAGATGGCACCTCACAGAAAAGGAGTCCCAGTGCTCTAAAAACTCAAACCCCTCCTTCCTGCACCACTTTCTTAGCCATGCATTAACCTCCTTGATCTCTGACTGTCTCCCTGCGGTAGCGCATGGCACTGGTAGTATTTCAGAATAGACTACCTTGGAGGTCCTTGCCTTAAGCTTTTGGCCTAGATCCCTGTAATCATTTTTTAGGACCTTCCATCTTTCTCTAACTTTGTCATTAGTGCCAACGTGTACCAAGACCACCGAGTCAATCCCAGAACCTCCCCCCCCCCCCAACAATCTGTCTTCCCGATCCGCAATGTGCAAAAGCCTTTGCAAAATCTAAGTAGACCACATCAACTGCATTAACCTGGTCTAAATTCCTACTTACCTCCTCAAAGAAACAAATAAGGTTAGTTTGTCATGATTCATTATCTTTGATAAATCTGGTGCTGTTTTTTTAATCTAGTTTTATTCCAGTTTAGCATCCACAAGACTGAGATTTGCTTAATAGATAACCTTATTTTCCCTTTTTTTCCATTTTGCATATTGGAATTATTTTGAAATGGGTTACATGGAGAAATTGCAGGTGCTAGAGAGGAATAACACAATGCATATTTTATAATGGGATGTATTCAAGAATGAATATCAGAAACAAAATATTATTCTTTTCTCCAGCACAAACAAGTACATAAAATATTCATTCATTCATTCAATCATTCATTCATTCATTCATTCAATCATTCATTCATTCATTCAATCATTCATTCATTATTACTTTCAAATGAAATTGTACCGGGTTTCTGGCTCACGTGAAATGTAATTAGGTAATGGTGCATTCCTGCTTAGGACCTAAATGACTAAATGGCAGTGACATGTTTATGGGGCTAAATCAAGGTGATTAGAGTCATTTGATAAAAATCAGACACTTATGAGCAGAACTATTTTTTTGGTGGGGGGTGACTAAGGGTGACTTAGGGTGACTAAGGGTCTAAACTTTTTTTTTTGTTGCACCTTTATTTAGGGACGATCAATAAACTCTATAAAGTGAGAATTACATTCTTAATTTGGGGCTGTAATACTAACTAGAAAGGGGAAACCACCTTTTTTTCTGATGTATTCCTTTGTTTAAAACTGAATTCTTGATTGTATTTTTATTTTTTTTCTTAGGTCTCCCAAACAAAAATACCACTGCATATAAGTATTTTTACTTCAGTTTAGTGCTAGTTTGTAAACATGATAAACTAATACATAGGAAGGGTCTGGTCTCCTCTGGCAATTCTCCTTTATCTGATTTCACTGTGTGCGGAAAAGGAGTTTTCTCAGGCAAAGCCTTCCTTTCTCCACTCTCTTTATCTTTGTTGGCCAGCTAACAAGGACAATGTGGGATAAAGGTTGAACTAACACTATATTAACAAACACTCCGCCCATTCAGTGACCCCAATGAAAAGGAAAATATTCCTAATTTTCAAAGAAGACCCTTTAAACAACATGAGCAGTGTGTACTGTTTCCTAATATGTGGCTGCAAAAATATATCTGAACTATAAATTGCTCTTATTTGTTGTTGCGTTGGGTAAGGATCGTAAAAATTTAAAGGAACCCCCCACTCGGGTTCAATTGCATACAATTACAAAGCTACTACAGCGGAGGGGTGCAGCAGAGCACACATGCTAGTCTTAAAAAGGACACAGAGACCTTGCGCTAAGAAAAAAAAAACAGCTACCGCTCAACCAATGTGCTGGATTTTTAACATGTGTACAGTGCCTTTAGTTTTTAAATTAGTATATAATCCCCTTTGTACTAAGATAAAGTCTTTTTCTTTAAAGGTGCTGCCTCACTTATGTTTGTATGGGGTAGATCCTCAGAAGATCGCTATTTTTTTTTAACGTTCTGTTAATGTCAATTTAATGTATCGATATCTGCAACCCGTATCCCCAAATATGCTTAGCGCAAGGATGTCCTGGCCTTTTCCATAAGAGTAACTGATCGATACATTTGAATGGGCATTAATCTTACTTATATGCAAATTATATGATAATGAGCAGTTTACCTAACAGCGGAGATCCTCAGTAACGGAGGTTACTGTTAATAACATGATGATAATGCTACAAGATATAGCACCTTCCAAAAGCTGCCCTTACTCACATCCAGACCCTTATTATCATGGCTTGACAAATGCATTTGCCCGCTCACTGGTGGCGAGTTGATTTTAGCATTTAACGAGTTGGCGGGAGAAGAGGAGGACTGAAGATCAAGGGAGCGGAGCGGCATCGGAGGAAGACTGCTGGTGGGGGGAGAAGAGGACCGAGGACCACCATGTGAGTGGAGGTGGTCTATCAGTGGTGTTACACGGCGTCTTCCTCTGGTGCCGCTCCACTCCCTTGGTCTTCAGTCCTCCTCTTCTCCCGCCGGCCGCCCACTGTCTTTCTCCTCTGCTGCAGTGCTCCACCGAAGCCTGTTAAGTGAGAATGAGAGCAAGAGGGATGGGGGAGAGCAGGAGGGGGTGAGAGAGGAAGAGGAGAAGGAGGGATAAGAGAGGAGAAGGAGGGGGGGTGAGAGAGTGAGTGTATGCTCAGTTGTACAGTGTGATTTAAAAAAATATATATTGTTTTGTTTGGGGGCGGGGGGGACAGTCCCTTTTTTGTCTGGCGAGTAGCGTTTTTTATAATTTGTTGAGCCCTGCTGATCATTATTGAGTTATTTCTGGGAATTGCCTAAAAGCAATGTAATGAGTAAAGGACTTGGGACTTAACCCTTTCATTACAAAAATGTACATGTGTCATACAAATATACATATTATGGATCATATGAATGTCTGAAAAACATCATAAACTATATTATGATTTTTGGTGATTAAAGTGATATGTTTGTGTGAATTAATATGGTACATAATGCAATAATGACTGTATAAAGTATGGATATACAATAATGTATATCCATACATACCACAACCAGGGGCGTAGCTATAGCCCGGGCAGCCTGGGGGCCCAAGCTCTTGGGGGGTCTGCTCTCCCCCCCCCCCTTGTCGGTGGCCCATCTGTCTCTCTTCAGATATAGACAGGCTTGGGCATGTAGGAGGAGAGCCGAGGATGCCGGCTGCGGGGGAGGAGGCGAACAGGGCTGCTTAACCACTTCTGGCAGCAGGTGGCACTGCAGAGCTTGCCATAGCTGCTCCTCTCTACATCTCCCAGTTCCTTGTGTGTGTTGGTAAGTTCCTTGTGTGTGTTGGTAAGTGTGTGTGTGTGTGTCTATATTGGTAAGTGTATGTGTTTGTGTTGGTAAGTGTGTGTGTGTGTGTGTGTGTGTGTGTGTGTGTGTATGTGTGTCTGTGTTGGTAAGTGCGTGTGTGTGTGCGTCTGTGTGTGTGTGTGTGTGTCTGTCTGTGTTGGTAAGGGTATGTGTGTACGTCTAGGTTGGTAAGTGTGTGTGTGTCTGTGTTGTAAATGTGTGTATTTTTAATGCATATATGTGTTTCATACATTATGTGTATATATATGTTGTACATTTAGTGTTTTTATGTTGAATATAAATGTGTATTTGTATATGGTGTGTGTGTGTGTGTGTGTGTGTGTGTTTGTGTGTGTATATGGGAGAATGTGTGTGTGTGTGTGTGTGTGTGTGTGTGTGTGTGTGTGTGTGTGTGTGTGTGTGTGTGTGTGTGTGTGTGTGTGTGTGTGTGTGTGTGTGTGTGTGTGTGTGTGTGTGTGTTACACTAATGTTGCATGTTTGGTTTGTGTGTATATGGTGTAGTGGTTGTGTGCATGGAATAGGGAAGAGAGAGGATGGAGGGGGAAGGGAGGAGAGAGGATGGGGGGAGTGGGGGAGAAGAGGATGGCATGGAAGGGAGAAAAGGATGTGGGGGGAGGGGAGGATGGGGAAGGGAGAGAGTGAGAATGGGGGCAGAGGTAGGAAAGCAAAAAAAAAAAGGGGATGGGGGCACATGTGTCCCGGTTTTTGTAAATTTTAAAATAAAATCTGGTCACCCTAAGGAGGGAGATCTGATGATGATGAGGAGGAGGAGGAGGAAAGATGATGAGATTAGATGGGGATTAGAGATAATGAGGGGGGATGATGATGATGATGATGATGATGATGAGGATGATGATGATGATGATGATGATGATGATGATGATGATGATGATGATGATGATGATGATGATGATGGAGACGGAGGAGGGGGGAGAGAGGAGGAGGAGGAGGAGGGGGAGAAATGAGGAGGAGGGGAATGAGGAGGAGGGGAGTGAGGAGGAGGAGGGGGAGAGAAGCAGGAGTGGGAGAGATGATGAGGAAGAGGGGGAGAAATGAGCAGGAGGAGGAAGGGAAATGAAGAGGAGGAGGAGGGGAAATGAGGAGGAGGAGGGGAGATGAGGACGGGGAGAGAGGAGATGAGGAGGGGGAGGGTGAGAGATGATGATGATGAGGAGGAGGAGGCGAGATGATGATGATGGGGAGGGGGAGAGATGATGATGACGAAGAGGGATGGGGAGTGATGAGGAAGGATGACGAGATAGAGGATGGGGGGAGTGGGAAAAAATTGCAGTCAGTATTAATATTAATGGGGCCCTGAATTTTTTTGTCTTCAGATATAGACAGGCTTGGGCATGTAGGAGGAGAGCCGAGGATGCCGGCTGCGGGGGAGGAGGCGAACAGGGCTGCTTAACCACTTCTGGCAGCAGGTGGCACTGCAGAGCTTGCCATAGCTGCTCCTCTCTACATCTCCCAGTTCCTTGTGTGTGTTGGTAAGTTCCTTGTGTGTGTTGGTAAGTGTGTGTGTGTGTCTATATTGGTAAGTGTATGTGTTTGTGTTGGTAAGTGTGTGTGTGTGTGTGTGTATGTGTGTCTGTGTTGGTAAGTGCGTGTGTGTGTGCGTCTGTGTGTGTGTGTGTGTGTGTGTGTCTGTCTGTGTTGGTAAGGGTATGTGTGTACTTCTAGGTTGGTAAGTGTGTGTGTGTCTGTGTTGTAAATGTGTGTATTTTTAATGCATATATGTGTTTCATACATTGTGTATATATATGTTGTACATTTAGTGTTTTTATGTTGAATATAAATGTGTATTTGTATATGGTGTGTGTGTGTGTGTGTGTTTGTGTGTGTATATGGGAGAATGTGTGTGTGTGTGTGTGTGTGTGTGTGTGTGTGTGTGTGTGTGTGTGTGTGTGTGTGTGTGTGTGTGTGTGTGTGTGTGTGTGTGTGTGTGTGTGTGTGTGTGTGTGTGTGTGTTACACTAATGTTGCATGTTTGGTTTGTGTGTATATGGTGTAGTGGTTGTGTGCATGGAATAGGGAAGAGAGAGGATGGAGGGGAAGGGAGGAGAGAGGATGGGGGGAGTGGGGGAGAAGAGGATGGCATGGAAGGGAGAAAAGGATGTGGGGGGGAGGGGTGGATGGGGAAGGGAGAGAGTGAGAATGGGGGCAGAGGTAGGAAAGCAAAAAAAAAAGGGGATGGGGGCACATGTGTCCCGGTTTTTGTAAATTTTAAAATAAAATCTGGTCACCCTAAGGAGGGAGATCTGATGATGAGGAGGAGGAGGAGGAGGAGGAGGAGGAGGAGGAAAGATGATGAGATTAGATGGGGATTAGAGATAATGAGGGGGGATGATGATGATGATGATGATGATGATGATGATGATGATGATGATGATGATGATGATGATGATGATGATGATGATGATGATGGAGACGGAGGAGGGGGGAGAGAGGAGGAGAGAGGAGGAGGAGGAGGGGGAGAAATGAGGAGGAGGGGAGTGAGGAGGAGGGGAGTGAGGAGGAGGAGGGGGAGAGAAGCAGGAGTGGGAGAGATGATGAGGAAGAGGGGGAGAAATGAGCAAGGGGAGAAATGAGCAGGAGGAGGAAGGGAAATGAAGAGGAGGAGGAGGGGAAATGAGGAGGAGGAGGGGAGATGAGGACGGGGAGAGAGGAGATGAGGAGGGGGAGGGTGAGAGATGATGATGATGAGGAGGAGGAGGCGAGATGATGATGATGGGGAGGGGGAGAGATGATGACGAAGAGGGATGGGGAGTGATGAGGAAGGATGACAAGATAGAGGATGGGGGGAGTGAGAAAAAATTGCAGTCAGTATTAATATTAATGGGGCCCTGAATTTTTTCTTTCCTGGGGACCCGCGAATGGTTAGCTATGTCACTGACCTCAACACTATTAATTCATATTAATTTGTATTAATATGCAATTAAAATAAATGAAGGATGTTTGTCCTTCATTTAGTTTAATTGTACATTAATAAAAATGAAAAATGAATTAATATTGTTGAGGTATGTATGGATATACATTATTGAATACCCATACTTTATACAGTCATTATTACATTATACACCATATATGAGTTAATAAGGGTAAAAATGATAAATTTCTCAATATTATAACAAGATTTGCATTAACTTTTGATAATGCACAAGAAAATCACTGCTTTAATATTGCACCTGCGGCCACGGTGATGCTGAGCACGCTGGCGCTCGAGTTCGGCGCTCATCTTTCTTGGGGGATTTGTGGCCAGCCAGTTGCGCGCTCGGGGGGTGCGTGTCGGGGCGCGGCCATGACATAACAAAGCTGGTTTGCCCTCTCTGGGCGAACCGCTCACGTGACGCGCCAGCGAGTGGCAAAAACAAATTTGCTTGTCTCTGCAAACAGCTGAGCGCGCACGCTCAGCGTCACCGTGGACGCAGCCTTAAAGTTTGACCAAAGCGCATGTGCAGTGTATTAACCAATGCATCTCTGAGACATGAAAATCCCAGTTAATAGCACTGCAGCTGCAGCACTCAACGGGTTAATCAACATTTCCGCGGCACGCTACCGCATTTTATTAAGAACATTCATGCAGAAAATCTGTGTGCACAATGGACATTGTTTTTGCACCTTAATAGCTTTGAAGATCCCCGTAAATTATAAGAAAAATAATGTCCGTTCCCAACTTCGGGAATGTAAGGTTATTAGGTCAAAATGACCAGAGCTCTGAAGATCTACCCCGTGGTATATATAATTTTACCAACAGTGTACGCAGCACTTTACAAAATTACACTACAAGGTAAATAAAGTAGAAACAATGGGGATACGTGCAACAGGTAAATTACAACATAAGGCAAAGGGACACCCTGCCCGGAAGAGCTTACAATCTAAGTGTTAAGTGTTGGGAGGTTTACGGACATGTTAGGAGTATAAGTGCATTTTTTAATGTGTAGTCAGTGAAGGCAATGGCATCTTGATACGCTGCTTCGTTTAAGAGGGGAATTTTTAGCTTGGCTTTTAATGTGGAAAGTGAAGGTGCTTGCAGAATATTGAGTGGAAGTTGGTTGCATACTGTAGGTAGGGAAGGATTAGTGAAAAAAAGCTTTTAGACGGGGGAGGGCTGTATAGGTAATAGGTGCAAAGATTAGACAACCTTGGTTTGAGCATGTGGTGAGTAGGCGTGTAGCGAGAAATCAGAGTTAAGATATATGGTGGTGCAGAGTAAACTTTATACAATAAACGTAGACCATTTGGCTGCCAAAGAGTCTCTTGTGGAACTAAAGAATACATTTCCATTTTTTCATGTTAATTACAAATGTCATGTTTTATTGTAAAATCTCTCAGTAATTTTTTAATACAAGGTAAATTAAAATATTATTTGTGAGTGGTGGTCGCTGTTGGGAATTTTACTGATCTGGCGTTAAAAATCCATTTAAAGTGACCATTAAGTGAGTTCTTACATGCAAATGTTTGTATCGAGCTTTTTAAACCTAAAGTATCTGTGCTTCATGTATTTAGAGTATGCGAGAACACATGAAGAAGTCCCTTGTGAGATTTCCAACATTTTGTCACACTGTTATATCTGTAAAGATTGTCTAACGTGTTGGCCTACTATGAGGTATGACAATCTAGGACAAATTTACATTTCTCCAGGATCAATATGGTCCCTAGAACTTTGGACTTTCTCAGTTCATTTCCTAACAAAGGCGCGATGGGGTCAATTTATTAAAGTCTGTGAGCTGTAATACAGGAGCAAAAACTGAATCAAGGTATAGCACCAGATATTTCAATATAAATGAGCTTGTGTACTAAGCTCATATCTAATTTTTTTAATGTGTCAAATTTTCGTGCTAAAAAGAAGTACAAACCTTCATAACATGTGCATTATAAGTATGAAGGCTTTACACATATGATGCTTAATTTGTTGCTTGAAATGATTTTTGACACAATGTGTCACATTTAATACCTGATTTATATAATTTAGGGAGAGGGACTGGCTTAGTGAGTAACGACAGTAACTGGCACAGCAGGGGAACCTGGTTCAATTCCCAGAGTCAGATCCTTGTGACCTTGGGCAAGTCCCTTTATCTCCCTGTGCTTCAGGCATCAAAAACATAGATTGTAAGCTCCACAGGGCAGGGACCTGTGCCTGCAAAATATCTCTGTTAAGCGCTGCATACAACTAGCAGCGCTATACAAGAACATGCTATTATTATTATTATTTAATTAAAACAGAATTATGTATATTTTTATTTATTTATAATTAGTGTTAGTAATTATTTATTTATAATATGTGTTAACCATAATAACATAATGAACCAAACACACTTTTGGTTGATACATAGAAACTTCCCTCTGCACTACCAATATATAAAATCAGTGTGCACAAAGAGGGTAACACTCTTTTCGTCAGGTGCATTAACACACATAGGTTCAACATGGGCGGGGGGAGCATTTTGATGCACTTTCTCCTTTTCTCCCATTTTCTCCATTCTTTTGTATGTATGTATGTATGTCTATCTTTATTTATAGATGCCATTCATGCACATAGCGCTTCACAGCAGTAATATACATGACATCATCATATAAATAACAAATAATACAAATAACACATAATGGGAATCTGCGCTACAGACATAAAAGTGACATTTAGGAAAAGCAGTCCCTGCCCCAAAGAGCTTATAATCTATTTGGTAAATGGGTGGAACGTACAGAGACAGTAAGAAGGTGTTCTGGTAAGTGCATCTGCAAGGGGCCAAGGTTTTTAATAAATATCATGTACATCAGCCTGTCTAGCATAGTACTGTGTGCAACAAAATAATTTCAAAAAATGGTTCTTTACACAAAAGGTGCAGATTGAGAAATTTTGGGTTAGTACATAGTAGCACGCAAGCACAATTTAAAATTAGGTGTCAATGCGCTAATTTGGGCGCCAAAAAAAAAGACATTTGTGATGCTTAATACATAAGCTCTGAATAATCAAAATAATCTAAATTATAAAAAGCAATGATATGTTTTTATTTTAATTTATTTTATAAATTTTTTCCACCAATTGTGTCCTAATTTTATAGTATAAAGATAAATAGAGTCCATAGTTTTTGATCCGAGTTTAAAAAAAATAAATTATGAAATTATGAAACATGTTAAAATTGGGTTTTAATACCAGATTGATTTCTTTATTGTGTCTAAAATATCTTGAGAAGGGAAATTCAGTTTAAAATGTTCACATTTTCTTTAATAAATTTCACAATTATAATCACCTTTAGCACATTTTTATGCTAAGTTACAATAAAAAATAGATGGGATCTAAGAACTAACATTTTTTTTCAAGGTTTGTTCCATCAAAATTTCAGTGTTAAAAGTAATACTAACCTTCATAAAATGTACATAATCTGTAAGAAGGTTGTTGTATCACTTAATATATATGATGCATCAGTTGTTGTTTGAAATTATTTTTAAACCATTCCTTATGTTGAATACCTGATTGATGCAATTTAAATTCAACAGAATTATGTGTGGTTTTTTTTTTTATTTATAACCAGTATTAGTAAATATACATTATTGGAGAAATATTATTTAGCATAGCCATGCTATGAAAATAATCTATTTTTTAATCTATATAGTGAAGCATAAATGCTGCATCAAATTCTGTTATTGTTGATATATAGCAAACTATTTTGACACTACAACTATTAAAAAGTATTTTTAGTATCTACTCCAAGTGGAAATTGGCAGATGATTTTGATGCACAGAAATATATATTTTTCGTTCATACCATTTACATCGGTACGCCAAACAGTCAATCTCTGTCCGCCAAAAATATAAATAAATCATATTGACGCAGGTAGAACAGATTTGAGGTCACTTAGTACTTAGCCGCTCGCAAGTGCAAATGAAACGGAGTTTCACATGCACTCATTGCAATGCTTGGTACATAGGCCAAGAGGTCTTTAAATGGAACAAATTTAAAATCCAAATCTAGAATCTGAGTCTTAAGAATCTATGGAGCTTATTGTATCCAAACCTCAAGGCTGCAAAACTGAGCCAAAAAACTCACAACATTCATCAAAGAAAAACATTCCATTGCCTTCTAGAGGTTTTGTCCCTTTGATAAATCTGGTTCTACTTTCTGCTGCAGTTTTGCAGCTGGGAGACTTAAATACTACATTAACCCCTCTGTATCAGTCTCCTAGCTTCACAACTTGAGAAAAACTGGTACTGTACAAAACAGCAATTAAATCCCACTTAGATCTGTTAGATTTCTTTCTAGTGCTATTTTCTGCACTGGTTTTGCTCCAGCTGGGCGAATTGAGTAAATAGACAACATAGAGTTTTGTGAATTTAAGGATCATCTGGGTTATTTACCAAACAGAGATCAAAGCTTACTAAATGTAACAGTATAAGAAAAAGCTACATTTTAAAGGGACAGTTCCCGCATCTCAATTTTTTTATCACGCCCCTTACCCCTTTTTTTACATCTGTAGGAGCAGGGGATCTCCGAGGTTAAACCGTGTTGTTTGCATTCAGGAGAATCCCTGGTTTCTAAGACACATACCGGGCAAGGTGCCGCCTGTACTGTCCCCCCAAGAGAAGCAAAATGGAGGTTTAAATCTGCCATGTAACGTGGGCCAACAAGAAGCTGTGACATTATCCATTGCAGCTTCATATTGAGCCGCGTGACAGGGGGGAATTAAACCTCCGTAAGGTGCGGGCGGAACTTTCTCTGGTAAGTATCTCGAGAAGCGGTGGTCCCAGGAGCTGAAATTAATGTGGTTCAGCTACGGAGAGAGCCCAGAGGGGAATGCTCCTCTAATCAAGTGAAAGCAAAAAATAGGGGCATCTGTAGTCAGAAGTTTAAGCGGATATTGAATAAACCGTTAAATCCAAGTAGATAAGTCATTGATAGATACTAGCAGGGATATTCTAGTAGCTGCATGTTTGTCCTTGTAAAACCGCACGGTTTGGCATGGTAGCGAATTAAAACTAGCCAAAAGTCAATTTTCTGTATTGCAAATCGCATAGTTTAAACCGCATGTATAAAAAGTGACCTGCCGCATACAGTAGTTTAACAGCCAGAACACCAGAATTCCACTTGTTTTTGAAGCAGAATGACTTACGTTGGTGCTTACTCCGTCCAGAATCGGACAATATGGGTTTTGCTGAGTTATGGGTTTTGCTCTATCTCAACAAAACCCATATTTCAGGCTCTGGATGAAACTCTGAAGGAATTGAGAAAGAAATGTGAGTTATTAGAAGCGGTTCTGCATTTTGCACTTAACAGAGCTACTATAATTCTGTTACTTGCCAAAAATGTGCGTTTAAGTCTTTTTAGTCATACCGTCCGCATTTTTATAGCCAGAATGAAACAACTTCTAAAAAAAAGTATTTTCTGCATGGTTTGAACATGCAAGAAGGGCTTACAGAATAGCAAACCATGCAAATCCGATAGGAAGGGGCTCTGTAGACACGGATATGCACAACTCGTAGCTTCTAGAATATACCCCTAAATCTGGAAATGCGTTGGGTTATTTTAAAGAGAACATGTACTAAAATGATTTATACTTAGGGAACTAAATAAAGGTATAGAACACCTCCCAAAAATATTTTGCTGCTTTTACCTGCACACCAAAAAAAGTAATTTGTTATACAAAAGTATTACTTTTGACACAGAATGATGAGTTTATGCCAAGTCAGACTCAACAGATAATTTTGAAGCTCATACAATGGAAAAGAGTGATGTACCAGACACACACTTTTCTTGATACATTTATAATATGTGTATCTGGTAACTTCTGCAATCTGCTACAAAATCTGATGCACATGGGACAAGAAAGGGAAAATTACAGTCATAAGTCTTTCTCCGCCCCCCAAAAAAATCCTAACTACAAAATTGCAGAAAATACCTCACCAAATGATTCAAATGATTCACCAAAGGGCAAAAATCCTATTAAAAGCAACAACGTTTTTTCTTTCAGAAATCTCAAGCAATTTTGCCCCAGATTTGAAGCTGGAAGTATCTAATAAACAGACCCTCATCGTTTAAACTTCTTTGTGCTCTTACACCGAAAATTAGTCGCATAGTGTCAGTGCTTAATGATATTTTGTGGGTTATGCACTTCAATGCATCACAGGAGATATTAAATATTGGTTTCCATTTTTGGTATCACAGATATGTGGAGGTTTTATGGCATCGCAGACTTGATGGAATTTGTTTGGGCACAGGATTTGTTGAGCAATAACAACACATAGTGCAGGTAAGTTACACAACGCGTATTTTATCATGGAAAGTATCCATAAATGCACAGGAGAACAGACTTGTTTTCCTCTTCTCCTTCATCAAATAATGAATGATGTCATTGTATTTTTTTATTTAATCAATGTATTATTAAAGATCATTTTTTTTAAAAATAACATTCAGCCTGGGACTCAGGGCTACCATGTTTGTGTTCAATAAAAGAAATGTGATTAACAAGTGCGGGGGGAGGGAATAGAACCTCATCTTCATCAAGACATCATGTTTTGTCTTTATCAAAGTCTTTCAGCTGCAAAAGTGGGGGCGAAACCCAACATATCATGCAAATGTTTCCCATTACTTTGCTAACACAGTGGTGCACTATTTTTGCCCAGGTTTGGTTGTAGTTTTGCAGCTGGGAGACTTTGATTAATGACCTACTACATTTTAAGAGTTTGATGCAAAGTCCAAAACACATTTCTCCCTGGACCTAGATTTTCGGGTGGCAATTGTGGTAGTTTACGAAGACTATAATCGAAGGAGCCTGCTCATGTTTTCATTTGATATTTTTTTGTCAAGTTTGCCTCAGTTTTAGGAAAACTTCAGAGGTTTGTGCTGCTTTGTAGGCCAACAAGTGGTCTGTGAACTAAAGGCAGCAAATTGAACTTTTGGCATTTATTGACACCGGAAAAAAATGTATACAGGTATATTGGCATGCACGCACGCGTGCACACACACACACACACACACACATATATATGTATATATGTATATATATATATATATATATATATATATATATATATATATATACGGTTCTCTCCACACGTAAGGGGAGCGGTGGTAGATATATATATATATATATATATACACATATATATACATATATATATATGTGTGTGTGTGTATATATATATATAATATATATCTACCACCGCTCCCCTTACGTGTGGAGAGAACCGTCTTGCAAGACTCTTGGAACAGTCTATATGAGGGTTGAGCGGAGGTTTTTACCTCCTAAATAAATATATTTTTGGATCACCTTTTCACTATTTTAGTGTTTTAGGTATATGTCACACTGCACTTATATGTTATAGACCTGAGGTGGGCAACCCTGTCGCCAATTGCCGCAAGTGGCAAATTGGCCATGAAAGTGTGGCGAATTTGAGTTTGCCAGCTCCCACAGTAAAATAAACTTTTTCCTGACGGTGTGTGCTGTTTTGTGCTTTCTGAATGAGTCAACGAAGTGAACCAGCAGCAGCAGCAGGTGATAGTGCTGAGGTGAGTGAAGCAGCAGCAGGTGCTAGTGCTGAGGTGAGTGAAGAGACGAACAGTGTGTGTTGTTTTAAATGTTCGATTGAGCAACCTAATTTCTCGATTTTTACATGGTGTGGCGATTTTCGCTTCTGATTCGTCACACCTGTGGCTACATTGAAAAATAGGTTGCCCACCTCTGTTATAGACCATCTTATTTGGTTTATTACAATAAAATATTCATATCACTATAAATATTTTCACTGGGATTAATGAGAGAGTGTTAGAGCACCATCCAGTATTTTGTATTAGGTATATTGGCACAAACAAGTGTGCTGCCCATGACGCACAAATATAAATGGTATGAACTAAAAAAATTAGTATTGGGGCACAAAAAATATAGTTAAAAACTGTGTCAAAATCGTAAGCCAAGTTGAACTTGACATAAATCCCAAAAAAGTCTGTTTAAATTGATAGCGCAGAATTAGAAGTCCTATTTTTTGGGATGCAGCACGGTTGTTTCATTACATACAATAACAAAATGTAATATTTTCATAATATCTTTTATATATATATATATATATATATATATATATATATATAATTCATAACTGATATTTACTAATACCAGTCATAATATAAAAAATACACATGATTATATTTCACTTTAAATTGTATCAATCAGGTATGCAGCAGGCCGCAATGTGTCGAAGGTCATTTTCAGTCAACAATCTAAGCGCCATATGTAAAAACTCCCATAATGAACTTCTTACACTCTACGCACATTTTGTTAAGGTTTACACTTCTTTTTAGCACTACAATTTTGATGCAATAAACCATTTAAAACATCATGTTAGCACAAAGGCCCCTGTATATCTGATGAAAAAAAGGTTCCAAATGCCTATGTATCTTAACAAGCAAACAAACGAGCTCCGTATTCACAATGAATTGATCGTTATTGTCGCAGGGGGAAAGTATCACCAAATTTGTTTAAAACACCCCCTTACAGTATGTGTTGATTTGCATGCAATTAAAGCTGCTAGTGCAGCGGAGTCACACAAAGTATAACTATGGCACATTTTCAACATATTAGCTAGATTTAGGGTATTTGTGGCAGTTTGTTGTACTTGTCCTCGACCCTCTTTGTATGTCAGACAAAGTCGTGCATTACTTGGACAAAATGCTTCACCAGGTGTACAGGTGTATTAAGAGAAATTCCCATAGGACTTTTTCCTGGGTACAACTGGTGTAGAATTGCATCAGAATTATCTTGCTTACACTGGGGCATATGTATCAAGGCAAAAGTGGTGCAATACTGGGGCAAAAAAACTATATGTAATAAAAAGAATTTGCACTGGAACCACTCTGATATTTTTCTTTGATACATTTCATACATAGAACTAATATGGATCTATGTGGTGGTCATTTATCAAAATCTCCTGGCTGCAAAACTTAACCCGAAAACATTACTAGAAATATGAATGATAAGGCCCCATTGTGTTTTATTTTATTGGCATATTTATTGCACTGGTTTTGCATTGGGTCTTTAGCTGAGAGACTTTGATACCTAGCACACATACACCCCAACATTGGATATCATGATATATTTTCGTATTAAGTTGAAATGGGGGTTTTGTGTTCATGTCTTATTGCGAAACTGTGGCAAAAACAAAGTGCACCAGATTTACCAAAATAAAAACACACATTTGAAAGCAATGAGAAGTTATGTTTCAATTAATCTGCCACCGGTTTTGGTTTGAAAATATACACCCCACTATATTTTTACCCATGCACAATTACAATAGATTACAGCAATTAATATTCGGTAATATGTGCAATATAATGTGTGCAATTATCATACATTTAACACACTTTAGAATGAATTTTACTTGAGTAACATTATTGGGATTATATAGCGTAATGAGCAAGTTTTACTCTTCAACAGGACTGAAAGAAAACAAAGAAAATAGGTTTTCATTTCTGTCACTGCTGTCCTGAGACATCATTTCATAAATGTGCCTCAGGCACCAAAAACATAGATTGTAAGCTCTACGGGGCAGGGACTGGGTCTGCAAACTGTCTCTGTAATGCGCTACGTAAAACTAGCAGCGCTAAACAAGAACAAATTATTATTATAATGGTTTAAACTTAAATATAAAAGGTCTCAGAGCAAAGTAAAATGTTGGGTTCTGGGCCCTAGAAACGCAGCAGCTTCATTGCAACTCTCAGCCTAAAGCTGGGTAAATGAGTTTGTTTAATCTCTAATTTTATAACCCTGGCTGCAAGACAAGGAAAATGGGTTAATTAATAATTATTATTTTTTTTAAATCAGGGAATTACCAGTTATAGGACTTCAATTCACACGCCCAGTGTAAATAATGCTTATTTCTGCTTTTGCTTCACAAACCAACCAAGTGCAAAATATACTGGCGGGTGTGCAAGAAAAATGTGATTCCATTTAACATGGAAACAAACTGTAAGAGGGCAACAGGGGTGTTAAGAATACGATTCCATAATGCCCGTGTGCTAATATGACCGAAAATTATATATACTGTATACTGCATGTGTAATTAAAAGTATTTATAAGCCATTCTTTTAAGGACCCCTGAAGAGGTTTAAAAAGTCGTCTGCCTCTGCAGAAACCTACAGTGTTCTCCCTATGTTTTTATTGTACTGTAATATTTATTCCAATTAAATTCAACCTTCTTATATCATATCTAAATAACAAACCACCGTTGTAAAACATCATTGTAATTGTCATAGCTATATATATATATAGCTATATACAATATACATATCATACATGTCATAGCTATATATACAGTATAGCTACATATATATATATATATACATATAAAACACACACACATATGTGTGTGTGTGTGTGTGTGTGTGTGTGTGTGTGTGTGTGTGTGTGTGTGTGTGTGTGTGTGTGTGTGTGTGTGTGTATATCCATGTATATGTGTATATGTGTATATATATATATATATATATATATATATATATATATATATATATATCCAGCTCCCTTGTGCTTTGCACACTGTCTGGTCAAAGTTAGAGAATATCGCTACGGTATTTTGCTATAATATACATTTTCAACAGTCTATTTGAACAAAGTGATTAATAAAATATTTACACTCCAGGTGTGACAAAAAAAAGTGCATAATGGCCACTGTGATAACATTGTGGAATGAGATACCGTAATATTGTTCTTGAACTGAACTTTCTGTACAGATAGATTTTTTCCCTATAGCTGCCAATCACAGTAGGACAATGTATGTTTTATACTGATCACTTCCTCAACGTTTCAGATTTCCTATTAAAACATGCAAAAGAAACAGATTCCTACCATGTGTTTGTGTGCACAATAGAGTATTGCATTGCTCTCTACTAGACTTTAAATATGCACTGTTCAGTTTTATTTACAACATCCATTTTTATCCATCTGAGCATCAATTTTCCAGGGCTAATTTGACACGTGTTACAGTAATTGAGAGAAATATCGTTTACATGTGTCATGTTTTATAGAAAGCTCACACAATTACTCAAAAAAAGACGATTGGCATTGTTTTGTTTGGGGACTTGAGTTTCTGTTTTATGGAAAATCTATTTTAATTGTTAGGTTGGTGCTTAATTTGCATATATTTCCTAAAAGAGCTAAATTATACTGTAAATATAAGGGCTGTGACTATGATTTCTATTTCCTCTGTTTATTGTCTGTGTAAAAAAAAAGTATCTTAGACTAAGTTAAAAATGTCTTGAAAACAAAACAATTTCTCGAGGGATCAATAAAGTACACTTGTAATTATTATACAATTGCATATTTTTTCACCAATTGGTATATTTAGCTTGTTTGGGCATATTTTAACTGGGGTGAGTTCTACTACTGTAGAAAGCAGCCTATGGATGGTAAGGCATTTGCACTTTTTTTTTAACTTGGTTGTATTAAAAGTTTATTAAAAAAAATGTCTGCCTTTTGATAGAGTCACTATTTTGCTTATTTTATGTTAAACGCAAATGGAAAAATAAACCGTTTTACAAGATATAGAGTTACATTCATCTCACCTGCCCACTGTCCTTTCCACGTGTGGGATTTAGTTGATTTCATCCACGGAAAAGGCAAAAGTGTTCGGTTTCGTTCCTCTAAGGCTCCAGGCTCGGGGTCATCTGGGAAGGGCATTGCTTGCTGGTGGGGGTGAGGGATCTGTGGATGGTGGTGGTGATGGTGATGGTGGTGGTGATGAAGCAACACGGGGTCTTCAGTTATGGGTGGCACCTCATAAGGTGAGATATCTGGAGGGCTTCCTGGATCCAGAGCAACCAAGGGATTGGAATAGGTTGCTTGCTGTTGCCTTCCCATGTAGAGGCATGCTGGGGGGCTTGGGTTATAGTCCTGCCCTTGGGTTCTCTGAAAGGCACATGACTCCTTGTAAATCTGAGTTTGAGAATAAAATTGGTCATCAGTGTTCATGGTGGTCAGTGGGTGAGGAAAACATAAGGTGCTCAAGTCTCTCCTCTCTGAAGTTTGCTGCATTTAGTTGACAGGTAAGCTTTACCTGCCTGCCTGAGGTTAGCAGGGAATGGCCAGTTTACCTGTATTCTACTGTGAGATTGGTCGATCAATAGCTCATGTGATTTGGCAACTGCCATCAAATGGGAGTGGTTATGGCAAGTAGATAAGGGCAGCTGTTTCCCTCTTTCTGTTTGACCATTTCAGTATATTTATATCTGAGTCATTTCATTTTTCAGCGTGGAATAGAGGAGAAAGCGAAAATATCGTGTAGTATTGCAACCACATTGTGCATGTAAATGAATACGGTATTTTCCTTGATAAGATATTGTTGCTGGGAACACTAATCTGACTTCACACCGTCAACTTTCTGGGTAGTTGAATTTCAAACACCTGACTTGGGAAACACAACACCATATGGAGGTCTATCAGCAAAAGATTACTCAGACAATTCTTATCACTGCCCCTGTTACCTGGGAAAAAAACTTAACTTTTTCCTCTCTTTTTGTCCACCTCGTTCCTATTTTTTTTTTAATTATTATTATTATTATTATTATTATTATTATTAAGTGAGTTTCTGAAAGTTTGAGACACAAAACACAGTAACGTGAAACAATATATTGTAGAGTGTTTATTGATCGTCAAAAAACTCATTTATTTACCTATGTTTTCATTTATTTTTTTTTAACCAAATGACTATTAGATGTTTTTTCTTCCTTAGGGAAAAAGACCATCTGTGTCCTGATCCTTGGCAAAGAAAGTAGTAGCCGTAAAACTGACCTTCTTTGTGCTGTTTACCACCTGAGCAGTGAATTAAAGCATTGTTTGATATTGCCTGGCAGAGATGACAATGCTATCAATATAGGGAACGATAGCGAGCCTATTGATTATTGAAGGGGTATTTTCTGGAGGCTTGGCTGAAATGTGTTGACCCTTGGAGATAATCTGCTGTGGGTTGACTTGGTGACAAGGATATGAGGAGGCGGAGAGCTCCTGAACAGGACAAAGATCACTTCACTGGCTGGCTTCACTCAGCCATTCTCACACATTTACACATACACACTTAATATTTACTTTGCACTTCTCGTCTAATTGCACATTTCTGTAAATCTGGATCCATTTTAATGCTTCATTTACCACCCCCCCCCCCCCCGCCTCCCCCCTCCCCCATTTAGCCTTTCTGTTCCACAACAGATACAAGCGGTGTATTTAGACTAGTACTGAATTAAACAATCTCCAAGTCAACTGTATCATTTTGTAGTATTTTTTTTAAATAATGTAACAAACCAGGACAAAGAACTCGTATTTTCAAGACAACGTAAGGTAATGGTACATCGACATACAGTCATGTTATATGTAACACAAATGCTATATCTATATAGAGGAGACAGTGTGTGTGTGTGTGTGTGTGTGTGTGTGTGTGTGTGTGTGTGTGTGTGTGTGTGTGTGTGTGTGTGTGTGTGTGTGTGTGTGTGTGTGTGTGTGTGTGTGTGTGTGTGTGTGTGTGTGTGTGTGTGTGTGTGTGTGTATATATCATGTACCATTTCTTAAATGTGTGTTTTCCTGTGGCCATAAAATCTCCAAAGCCATTAGCTCTAAAATGTGTTTCCGCTATGAATCCTTCTGTTTTCTTAAAAAGGATATGAAGCATTTGACTCAATGTTGTGCCATTAAGCAATTGCTTTCTCACGTCATTTAACAGCAGCTCTTATGGGTAAATAAACAAAAAAGGCTGTAAACCAATTATAGGATGGATACTGAAAAAGTATTTTATTAGCAGGAATTACTGATTGAGTTCACTGATTTGTCAACGATAAAAGCCCTCTCTTAACCCTTTCCCTGCAAGAGAAGCCTGCAACGCACAGAACAACTCAACTCCAGCCCTCAAGGACCACCAACAGATCAGGTTATCCCTGCTTTAGCACAGGTGGCTCAGTCATTATAACCGATCCACTGATTGGCCCACCTGTGCTGAAGCAGGGATAATCCTGAAAACCTTACCTGTTGGTGGCCCTTGGGGAATGGAAGTGGCCATCCCCTTCACTAGTGTCACACAACTATGCAGGAACAGTCATCCCGTGTTTCTCGCTGCATCTGCAGATTTCATGAACACGTGAAGTGCTTTCCCATTAAGTTGATATATTTGTAAAACATATAAGACATTAATATATTCCGATTGACGGAACCAAAACACGATCTACAATATTTGAGCATTACCCTTGAGCCGTTTTAATCTTTCAAAGGGCCTGCAATACATTTGAGTTCAACGCGTTGCTGACCCTTTCTGCATTGAATATATTGAATCACCATCGTGTTTATTAGTAATAATTACGTTTTTGCTATATATTTTTTTTATGGGTCACTTACTGTACTGTATATGGCCAGTTTTTATTTTCGCATAATATTATGTGTAATACATTGCATTACTGTGGTATTTTTACACTGGCGTTGTACTCTCGATACATCTTTTTTCATATTCTCTATTTTTATATTTTCTATACTATTTAGCATCTCCTGTGAAGACTTGTTAAGAAGAGCAGTGCAGAGGTTACAGTGCGGATATTACACATTCTGCAGAAGAAGGAATAGGTGCAACATAAGTGTAAACATGGAACTAGGTTTATCAATTCTATACATTGTTTTTCTTTAATTGAACCAATACTAGGTTTTCTATCTAAGTAAACTCATATAATATGTGTACACCTTGAAACCTGGGGCTTTTGTTTTTTAAAGTTTATGTCTTGGGTTCTTCATAATAGTCTCTGGGGATAATAAGGTCATCTATCAGTTTCCTAAAAAGTGCATATATAGACATAAAATACTTCATCAAATAGGCACGTTCTATTACTTTCAACTGAATTCCTATCTATTGAATATTCCGATTTTTGCCAGTTTTTATTTTTGCAGTTCTGCATTGTGTGAGACAAGATATGTGACCCAATCACCTTTTTTTCATTATCATCATTGTAAAATAAATACAACGTATTCAACAAGCTGCTTACATTTTAAACAAATCCTTTTTTATAGAATGGTTTATATAACTTTAGACCTGGCAGAGTTTTTTTTTTTTTTTTTTTTTGCTGCAGGCAATTCAGTCATATATTAGAAACCTTCAAGCTGTATATATTGGTGGGGAAGTGCAAAAAAAACAGGTGGTTTGTCAAAAGATAAAAAGCCCATTGCGCTTTACAAAATCTCAATACAAGATAAATCAAGTACATACAATGTGGGGGATAGCAGCAGGTATGTACTGTAACACCTTAAAGAAAAGGGAGGCGGTGCCCTGAAGAGCTTGCAATCTAAGTGGTATATTGGGAGACTTAGAGACACAGTAGGAGTGTACGTGCATTATTAAAAGTGCAAGACAGGGAGGTCAAATGTATCTGGAGTCCATAGCACCGGCTTACATTTTGTTCAATGAGATTCTTCTTTTGACATGCACATTTTCAGCTGGGTTTTGAAAGCGGAAAGGGGAGGTGACTGAGGGATACCGAGTGGAAGAGAGTTTAATAGGTAAGGAGAGAATGTGAGAATGGTTTAAGATGGATGAGGGTTTAAGAAGTAAAGGGTGCAAAGTTGAGACAACCTGGAATTGAGTATATGAGGCCATAAGGGGTATAAGGAGAGATCATAGTTGAGATCTAGAATTTTGTAATTTATACAGTAGAAAGACAGCAATTTCAGGAAGTCACAAGCAGGAGAGGCTATCAATAGGATCAATTTTATTGGAGAAATCTGGCTCAGTGTTATTATTATTATTATTAATATTATTATTATTTAGTGATAAGGAACAAACATCTATTGTAGCACTGTGCTATGTGGTGTAAACGGACAATAACAAACAAACACAACATTAACATAGACTGGTACAGCAGGTAAGAAGAGAACTGCTCCAAGAGAGCAGAGAAGGAAAGTGCAGTGGGAACATACGGTAAAGGGACAGAAGAAGGTTGGCATGTTTCTAAAAGCTGCTTATCATGAAGCAAGCAGCTGGTGAAGCTCTGTAACAGTGATAGGTGTTGTGTAGAGTCAGGAGGTAGAGGGTTGAGGATATCAGGAGGATGATACATACTGTACTTTACACCAGTTTTGGAGCCTGGAGACCTTGGTAAACACATCCTAGAATTAGATATGTGCCATTAGAAAAAGTGTACTTTGTGCAACCTCTCTACAAATGTATGGTTAGTGTAAGACGAGTAAAAAAGGAGGTAAATAGCTTGATATATTATTGTTGAACGCCGTCGCATTGAATAATATGCTAAAGGGCCCTATAAAATAATACTAACTATACTGGTTAATAAATAGATATCCTTGCATCTGTACCAAATGTCTTGTATATAATGTATACCCTTGTCACTTATGTAACTATATTTGTAACCATGTATTATTTGTCATCTTAACGCTGTGCCCAGGACATACTTGAAAACAAGAGGTAACTCTCAATGTATTCATCCTGGTAAAACATTTGATAAATAAACAAAAAACTAAATACTTTACATTTGATAGGTAGCATTAGACAGTAGATTTTTCTCTGTCAGACTTGGAGGACATTTTTAACACACAGACAGAACATGCGGAAAGCAACACATAATTCTATACATCTCATTATAATATGTGGGACGTTTCCTCCTCCCCAAGTGCTCCTATTGCCATTCCTACACACTGCTAGGTGATGCATGCGGAAAGCAGGAAGATTGGTTTAATACTTTTAGAGTTATCTCCCAGCTCCAAAACAGGGACAAACTAATTGCACTAGAGATGCGGGGAGAAGGTACAGAAATGACAGAAATTAACAGTTATGTATAAATCTGCAGATATTTCTCTTGAAAAAGCATAATAAATGTATTTTATAGCAGCAATACAGTTATTTTTCAATCACATTTTCCCATATTTGTGTGTATAGTGCAGCTCATGTTACAAATCTGGGGCCATGTCGCATCATACACCCAAGACCACATTCTAATGAAAGCAATAGACGCTGCAGTCTGGCATCAGAAATACCTTAGGGTTCACGTATATAAAACAAATGCCTGCATAACTACGACAGAACTGCCTGGTGCATATAAAAAGTGTCACATTAATAATATATTAATATATATATATATATATATATATATATATATATATATATATATATATATATATATATATATATATATATATATTAATATATTATTAATATATTATTAATATTATATATATATATAATGTATTTATTTTTTTATTTGTAATATTGTTTGGCTGTTAGTTCCAGATTTTCAGATTGTAGACATTAGGGTCATTTATTAAAGTCTCCTGGCTGTGCAGCAAATCTTGAGCAAACCAATTGTACCAGATTTAATAGAGACGAAATTCTAATTGTTTTCAATGGAAATGTTTTCCCATTATAAATATGGTGCAGTCTTTAGTTTGATAAATAATCCAGATACTGCGGTATAAATCCACTGAACACATCTTGATTTACATGTCCCCCCCCCCCGCCAAATAAAAAATTAACAATTTACCTATTAATTACTATGCATGTACAGTAGACAGAATGATAAAAGTATAAAATATAACAAAGAAGCAAAAATACAGAGATACTTTCCTATGGTAAAATACTGTATTTCACCTTAAATTACACCATATTGACAATTTCACAGACATTTTTTAGCATACATATTATTGTATACAAACTCACCATTTAAGCAAATATCAAAGCTAAATGTCTATTACTATTTTTTAGAATAATTATTCCTCTACTGATGCCAGTTTGAAGGGTATCTGGAAACCGTAGTTACAACTTAAAGCTCGATTTACTGCTAGGCTGCTCGGTGCATTACCATTCTAAGCAAACTCCAAGCCAATAAAACAGGCTATAAAACCTAAGTAAATTCATTCATCTCCAGGTAGCCCCATCAGACCGGACCTTAATGCAACACCCTGCTGAAAAACAGGCGTTTCCAAATAAAATAAACATTTTCCATACAGATAAACGAATTTTATAGAATTTTGCAAATGTAATTCTTTTTATTTCTGCATAAGCGAGCAGGCGATAAGAGCCTGTTATACTACTTAAAAACAACTCAATAAAGGAGAGTTCATGGAAAGGAACTGGCTTTGTTTCTATTAAAGGTTCGTGTCTCCCAGCAGCATATGTAGCCTGGCTGATTGAATCCAACCAAACAATTCATTGAGTTTAGTTATTGCAATAACAATATGCCAGCAATACTTGTGTAACAATATTATACTTATAACTTGGCCAATCTTTCAACAAGACATGTTCGAAATATACTACATGGACATAATTTTCCACTCTACAGTGCCTGAGTTATGTTTGTTTGTTTTTTTAATAATAGCTTAGTAATAGTAAATAGTAAAGCCGAGTATAACATGTGTTAAAAATGTTTCGAATTTTAAATTAGAGTTACTTCTATTCTGCAGTCACAAGGCAAAAAAAATAAGTTCTGCTTATTGTCTACATTATTTACAGTAATAACGGCAAACATGAACCAAATGACATCGTTAACATGTGAAATATCAACATGCCTCTGTCTTCATTTAATTTTTGTAACAAGTTTAAATCTAACATTTGTTTTCACTTACAGTCACTATTATACAAAAGACAATATAAGAGTGGATATAAACAACTACTTCATTTGACAGAAAAGGACTATAACCTAAATCTTTTTTTTTTCATTTGAAGTATCTCTTCAGAAAATCCTTTGCATATTTTAAAATATATTTTATTGCACTAGAATAACACTAATGTTGTTTGTTGTACATTCAATTTAGAGACAGTGGGTTTATATCATACTAATTTATTGCACATATTAACAGCGTATTAATAGAATACATGAACTTGCCAAAGCTGCTAACAAAGCAAGTTTCCTGTTGGAAAGCAACTAAAACAATGTAAAGAACCCAAATCGCCTTTTCATCATTTAGAGGTTTATTGCATTTTGCAGAGGAGTGTTAATAAATTGCCTGTTGATGGTGTTTTACAAAGTCCACCCATTATATCCATTTTTAAGAAGCAATATTTAATATAATTCCATGTCAAATATGTTGTCTTTTATATTTTCTGAAAACAGAAGTGTTCTTCAATTCTGCAGACCCAAACATACATGGGTGAGTAAAGACAAATACATGTTTGTGAATTTGGTAGTTTCATGTCATATCTGAGTTTGGGGACATGGGCAGTGGAACCCAGCTGTAAATCTGGGTGAGTTACTCAATAGGACTGTCAGCTCTTTTCATTAGGCGGAGCTTAGACACTGATGTAGATAAAATACTCCCAGAGTGTCAGCCCTCATGGGTTTTCTTGTAGGTAAAATCTTTTCCTTGTCATTAAGATAAAAAGCTCTCACAATAGCTTTGGAATCAGACATGCATTCAGTCGATCTGGTATCAAATCGAAACCATTTGATTGCAAAATAAAGCAAGGAATATAAAAGGTTGTCATGTATTTAAACATTTGCTTGTATTCTACATATCTGAAGACAACACAATGAACTGTCTTTAACTACAGTAGGGCCAGATATGTGCTTTGTCAAACCAAAGGATTTAGTCTGTGCTCATTTTAATTGAGAAGTGTATAGAAGTGACGCCAAACCCACGTGTGATATGTAAACTCCCTGTCCTATGGGAGATTACACTGTAATATTTGCAATTATCGTTTTCTAGTACTCTCCACCCCATAGTGGATATCAGCGTAAGGCATCAAAGTTTCCCCACTGCAAAACGAAAGACTAATAGGGCAAAAAGAAAATAGGACCAGATTTATTACACCAACAAATCTTACTGAAACTAATTTTGATTTAAAAAAAAAAAAAAAACATAATTTGATTTTCTGTGAAGATTAAGAAATTGTTTATTGTACGTCACCTGAATTTAATAACCATTTTATTTATTCTACAATGTATTTTTTTACATGCATGTTTTAAACAAGTGGGTATATATTGGATTATTTGTATTTTTGTTGTTTCTCCAAAACCAAGCATCATTCAGTTTTTCTTTTTTAAATGTCATCCTATATGTAAATAATAACACGTTAAAAATCCCAAATGTGTTCGGTTATGCTGCATAGAGCAAGGTGCGATTAACCAAAATCCCAAATTCAAGTGGTACAGAAAGTTATCTTTGTTTGATCATGGACAATAATCTGTATCTCTTTGGTGTAATGTGCTTACACATTGAATTTGAGAGCCCATGTTTACGACATTGTTTCCAGGAGGCACTCATTTTATTTCTTTTTCGCAATCGTGTTTAGTATATTCCTGATTAATAACTCAGCATCATCAAAACATTGTTTGGGAAATCATAACCCTATGTGGACCGTAGTAATGCGATTTCCCGGAGCAGAGACACATAGGTATACATACTCAGTGAATTCTCCTATTTTTAACAAACCCATGTAAATATCCCAGATTGTATTAGATATATAGGGACTACAAAGCAGTTATTAAAATGAATATTTTAACACACTAATGGTTTGTTGATTTGTGGCTGAATAAAATAAAGAATAGCTACTTAAAATAATTTAAAATAAAAGATGTTCCCTTTCGCCACCCTGATGTAAGATTATATAATAATTAAAAAAAACATGATATACATACTTAGTTTGCCAGGTTTGGAAAATCATGGGATATTGACTGCATCAAAGCACCTCCATGATAAATTACCATTTCTCACATGGGTTATGTTGATAATAATCTGGAAATGTAGTATTTGCATAAACCGGCATTATTGTTACTTTGACCAGAGTAAAGTGCACATCTAAAATAATTTCCTGCATAACAATATCATAATATATTACACTATACACTCATATTACACACTTTATTTACCACGTATTGTAATTGTGTAAAGCGCTGTGCCCATTGCTGCGCTATAAATACAATTATACATACATGTGATAAACTCTAGGGGTGCTAGATGGGTACTCCTAAATATAAATACAGTATTTTGCTTCACTGTCTGACACTGGAGAGTATACAGAATTATACTGTCAAATAAATACAGACAATATGTGAGGGGAGTAGGGGGAGTGAGAGGGAATGGGGATGATGGGGAGAGGGGGGAGTGGGGGGATGATGGGGAGTGGGAGGAGTGGGGCAGGGTTGCAAAAAGGGTGTCATTTTTTAAAGCATTCATGTGCAAAATTGTAATTCTGCAAAACATTTTTTTTTACTTACCCGCTTTATAACCATAGGAATTAAATCAATGCTAGTTTCACCATTACAAATGCGATTATTTGTTTTAAACTAGTTTAGTACAGAGGCAATTTGGCAAATGAACACATCAACTTTACCTGTCACCCAAATATTATTTTGGCACGGGATGGTTTCTGAATAATTATACCACTCAACCTCTTTTTATGTTATTTTTTAAATCTACCTGGATACCTTTGAAATGTATGGTTTTACTTTTCTTCCTCATATTTTGAATCTATAGCAGAGTGTTTAGCCAGCAAAATAACTCCACGTGCATTGTGCTTGCGATGAGATCCCAGAGTTGAATGCAGGTCCCTCACAATATCATTTCTTGATACAATTGAGCTAATAGTGCCACATTGTCTGCATGGTGATGAAGATAAGTAAGATTTACAGAAGACCCCAGGGATATGCACATAACTCTTCACGTTGAGGACCTGATAAACGAGATGTTGAGGACCACACTGAGATAATTAGATGTGTGGTAGATTACTACACAATTGCATTATTGCACATAGATTGGTGGTATTTGTTTTAATAAGCTATGTGCAAATCTTCCATATTGTTTAAGTATATCTCCTTCTAAGTGATACATACTGTGTGTTTGAAGAAACCAGGCATCATTGCTAAAAGATAAAGCCAGGACAAAAATATTTAACTTCCATTCCTAACAACCAGACAGTCATGGAGAAACAGCACAGAAAATGGACCCTCTTAAAAACTGATTATTTTACCTATTGATTTTGATAGACAGCTAAGTCCAAGAGAAATGCGACAATCAGAGCTGCTTATATTAATAAGTAACTGTAAGAGTACTGCAGCGTCCCCATGTTATAAAGGCAACTAGCAATCTCAGACTTAATCAGAGGAAACCAAAAAGCTTAGCTATACAAGAGGGGCATTGTGTGTGCTGATATAGCAGAGAAATAATGAATGCTATTATTGCACAAGGTTATGCTGTGTTAATGTGCACTGCATAAAGTTTAGCTCCTGTCTGCAGTATGACATTATCAAAAAGCATTTTTGGAAGAAGAGCAACTATCTTTGTTTCGTTCGATTCGAAAAGGCTGAGTATTGAGAATTGATCTCTTGTTAAACAAAAGCAAACTATGTTGTTATCTTCCCTTGGCCTGTTTGACTACAGCCCAATTCTTGCCATCGATTTGCCACAAAGCTAACAGTAGGTGCTTGTGCTTCACATGGACCCATGAAGGGAGGCACACAAGCTATCTCAGTATGGTCTCTGCTTCAGTCCGATGAGTAACTCAGTAACAATGCAGGGGCAAGAAACAGGAGTCCCCTCTTATCAGTTAGGATTGACCTCTTCATTCCTGCAAACCTCATAAGTGCCACAATACTCTAGGTATATTATTGTCCCATACACAGTATCATTCTGATTAATAACGCAATATATTTTTATATATATATATATATTTTTATATATAAAAACAAAAAAGTGTGGCGCCAAAAAATAATAATATAACTGTGATATGATAAATAGAATATAACTATAATTAATGAATAAAGAGTTGTGTAAAGTGAATAATGTTTGAAAATATTAATATATCTCTTAAACTAATGTGACCTAAGTGCATACTATTATAACACAACCAATAAAAGTAAACAAAACAGTGCATAAACGTGCTAGAAAAAAGAAAGACACAAAAATCAAAAAACTCAAACCAGTCCTTCCATAATTAGTCCATGATGATAAGGTATCTGATGTTGAAAGGGGTCTTTAGGCTGCTCTCACACGGGGTAAACCAACTCCACAGATATCTACAGACAAAAAAAGAGAGAGAGCGCACGCCCCATAGCATACTGTAATACTGCATAAAATTTATTAAAACAAGGAAGGGGGATGGGAAGTGGGGGGGGGGGGGGGGTAGGAATCGCACTCACAGGATGCAAATAGTTAAAAGGCAATTTGTGATTATATCACCACCATCCGGTTCTGGATACTGGAACACGTCTCCGTGGACTCCGTGGACTCCTTCAGGGCTGCCAGACACGATCACCAGGGACCAGATGTTAAAGGATGTTAAAGGCTCCGTCCGCTGTCTGTATAGAGTCCAAAACTCCAGCTCGCACTTCCAATGGCCGCCGATCGTATTCCCGCGCTTGGTGTAGGCTGCTGCGCGTGCGCGGCGTTGTCGTGATGACGTAATCGCGCTCTCAGTACCCTAACGCGTTTCGTCACCTGACCGGTAACTTTCTCAAAGGGCTGATGTCGAAAGGAATCAAGTCCTGCCCTTATATAACCAGTCCGTTGCCAGGCAACCCGTGATCGGGTGATTAATAAAACCTGAGTGGTATTAAATGGAGCTAATACATAACATATATGCTAATTATATTGAGGACTAGTTTTCTAAGGGCTGATAGGGACTAATGCACTTAAGGAATGGACATAAAATAATTACAAAAGTGCGATAGAAACACAATAATAAACAATAATGAACAATAGTATGGGAACAGAAAGGATATCATGACATTATTTTTAACACTAACAATACAATTCAAACATTTTGACACCATATAAATTCATCAATCATTGTACTGCAATGTATATTTCCAAACATTATTCTCAAACTGTATTTGATGGTTTCCCATTAGGAAAATCCACAGGATAAATATTTTACAAGATGTATGCAAAATTTATTTTTCACACTCTACATAGGTGTGAATAACTATACCATACATTGCACTACATGATCAACATATAAAAGCACAATTGCATTAATTAAAACAATGAATTCAGATCTGACAGATCTTAATCATAAACAGAACAAAATTACCCATAAATTCCAATTCCATATCCATATATACATAGAGAAGGATTTAAGACCCATAATCTATATAAGGCATGAATGTATATAGAGAAAAATGATGTATATTAAAAAGTAATATATTCCCTTTTGGGTTAATAGATTATATCTGTATATCCTTTTAATATCTCTGTATACTGAAAATACAAACAGATTATATTTGTTCCTTAGTATTCAATTTATTACACTTTGTGCCTCAAATACTATAGGATATAGAAATTGGATTAACTTATTTCCACAGAAACAGGAAAAGAATGACCTTTAATAGTCACAATCATACCCCTGTACAAATACAATGGGTTAATAGAGAGATGAAGAGAGGAAGGGCAAGGTTTGGATTATAATAATTATGGACTAAATATATGTATAATGCATAGGAACTCCTACAATAAAGAATATTCTACATAAAGAATAATAAAATGTATATTTAGTTGGGAAAAACTAGATTAAAAATAAAAATAAATATGAAAATGAAATGAAAAATGGGGGAAAAAATGATAATAAACACCTCTTCAAATATTGTAGGGGGTGGATTGAGAATAGATGGGAATGAAAAGGATGGGTATTGTGAAAAAATGAAGAATAATGAAATGGATGGGAAGGAGGGCTCAGGGGAGGGGAATATGGGGATGGGAAGGGAGGGAGGGAAAGTGAACTATTGAGGAGTGTGGAAAAAAGAGGACCGCAGGTAGGAACCATCTATAGGTTCCTTTGAGGAGAGCGAGGAGAGTCCAAGAGGTCAGGAGATCAAACCAGTGTACTAGCATCCAGACACTCATTGAGTCCACCAGGGGTAAGAGTCCCCAACTTAAGTTAAAAACAGCAAATAACTCTGATAAAACAACTTCAAAAGGCCCCTTAGGAAATCATAAATGTGAACGAGGCAGGTGTATCACCTGTAGGCACTTGAAAGCCCGGTCCGAATTCAGCTCCTCCAACAGAGATACTATCTATCAGGTCAGGAATCACATAAATTGTCTCAGTTCATTCGTAGTGTACTGCATCCAGTGTGGTTGCGGTCTACGTTATGTGGGGCGCACCACCAGATCCCTCTGCACTCGTTTCCTAGAGCACAGAAGGAGTGTCATCAAGGGACTAAACACAAACAGCATTTCCCGACACTATAAAATTATACACAACCAGGACCCAAAGTGTATGTCAATTATGGGCCTGGAATTCATCTCTCCCTGTGCTCTGGGGGGCGATCGATATAAGATCTTGTGCAGACAGGAGACTTATTGGATCCACCAGTTGGGGACTCTTACCCCTGGTGGACTCAATGAGTGTCTGGATGCTAGTACACTGGTTTGATCTCCTGACCTCTTGGACTCTCCTCGCTCTCCTCAAAGGAACCTATAGATGGTTCCTACCTGCGGTCCTCTTTTTTCCACACTCCTCAATAGTTCACTTTCCCTCCCTCCCTTCCCATCCCCATATTCCCCTCCCCTGAGCCCTCCTTCCCATCCATTTCATTATTCTTCATTTTTTCACAATACCCATCCTTTTCATTCCCATCTATTCTCAATCCACCCCCTACAATATTTGAAGAGGTGTTTATTATCATTTTTTCCCCCATTTTTCATTTCATTTTCATATTTATTTTTATTTTTAATCTAGTTTTTCCCAACTAAATATAAATTTTATTATTCTTTATGTAGAATATTCTTTATTGTAGGAGTTCCTATGCATTATACATATATTTAGTCCATAATTATTATAATCCAAACCTTGCCCTTCCTCTCTTCATCTCTCTATTAACCCATTGTATTTGTACAGGGGTATGATTGTGACTATTAAAGGTCATTCTTTTCCTGTTTCTGTGGAAATAAGTTAATCCAATTTCTATATCCTATAGTATTTGAGGCACAAAGTGTAATAAATTGAATACTAAGGAACAAATATAATCTGTTTGTATTTTCAGTATACAGAGATATTAAAAGGATATACAGATATAATCTATTAACCCAAAAGGGAATATATTACTTTTTAATATACATCATTTTTCTCTATATACATTCATGCCTTATATAGATTATGGGTCTTAAATCCTTCTCTATGTATATATGGATATGGAATTGGAATTTATGGGTAATTTTGTTCTGTTTATGATTAAGATCTGTCAGATCTGAATTCATTGTTTTAATTAATGCAATTTTGCTTTTATATGTTGATCATGTAGTGCAATGTATGGTATAGTTATTCACACCTATGGAGAGTGTGAAAAATAAATTTTGCATACATCTTGTAAAATATTTATCCTGTGGATTTTCCTAATGGGAAACCATCAAATACAGTTTGAGAATAATGTTTGGAAATATACATTGCAGTACAATGATTGATGAATTTATATGGTGTCAAAATGTTTGAATTGTATTGTTAGTGTTAAAAATAATGTCATGATATCCTTTCTGTTCCCATACTATTGTTCATTATTGTTTATTATTGTGTTTCTATCGCACTTTTGTAATTATTTTATGTCCATTCCTTAAGTGCATTAGTCCCTATCAGCCCTTAGAAAACTAGTCCTCAATATAATTAGCATATATGTTATGTATTAGCTCCATTTAATACCACTCAGGTTTTATTAATCACCCGATCACGGGTTGCCTGGCAACGGACTGGTTATATAAGGGCAGGACTTGATTCCTTTCGACATCAGCCCTTTGAGAAAGTTACCGGTCAGGTGACGAAACGCGTTAGGGTACTGAGAGCGCGATTACGTCATCACGACGAGGCCACGCACGCGCAGCAGCCTACACCAAGCGCGGGAATACGATCGGCGGCCATTGGAAGTGCGAGCTGGAGTTTTGGACTCTATACAGACAGCGGACGGAGCCTTTAACATCCTTTAACATCTGGTCCCTGGTGATCGTGTCTGGCAGCCCTGAAGGAGTCCACGGAGTCCACGGAGACGTGTTCCAGTATCCAGAACCGGATGGTGGTGATATAATCACAAATTGCCTTTTAACTATTTGCATCCTGTGAGTGCGATTCCTACCCCCCCCCACTTCCCATCCCCCTTCCTTGTTTTAATAAATTTTATGCAGTATTATGCTATGGGGCGTGCGCTCTCTCTCTTTTTTTGTCTATATATATATATATATATATACACACACACACACACACACACACACACACACACACACACACACACACACACACACACACACATATATATTATGACAGGAATATCGCTCTACACTTAAATAAATTGTGTCCAAAACACCTGTAAATAAGTCATGTGTAGTAGGATTTAACAGTGGTGCTAAAGGTTAAATAGATATGGAAACAACAGAGGAAAAGCAACCTTTAAATAGCACACGGACATGGATGAAAGTGTAACAAAAGAAATTTATTAGGGTGAATAAAACAGGGGATAAAGTTAAAAGGTGAGAGGGGCTCAACACTACCTAGACAATGTGTACCTGGAGGCAAGGGTCTAATATAAGATCCAAAGCAAGACATGCACAGGACACAGGAGGCTCTGTCTAAGCACACCTGTATAACAATCAACCTACACTAAGATCTTGTGACCACATGAAAAATTACCATATCATTAGTACAATGGTTGCATAGTGTGGGTACACAAGTTGTAGCGGTAACAGAGTGAACAATATACATCACCGCTCAGTGTGTAGATGTCCCGGGCAGAAAGGTAGGTCAAAGCTCCATGTCAGGTGAAATAAGGTAGGGGCCCCCCTCAGCTTTTAACTTTATCCCCTGTTTTATTCACCCTAATAAATTTCTTTTGTTACACTTTCATCCATGTCCGTGTGCTATTTAAAGGTTGCTTTTCCTCTGTTGTTTCCATATATATATGTGTGTGTGTGTGTGTGTGTTCATATATATATATCTGTACAACTTACAATGTTAATTGTTCCTTATGTGTGTGTGTGTGTGTGTGTGTGTGTGTGTGTGTGTGTGTGTGTGTGTGTGTGTGTGTGTGTGTGTGTGTGTGTGTGTGTGTGTGTGTGTGTATATAGCAACTGTAAATATTAAGCCGTCAGGGGGCGGGCTGGGGGCGGGCGCGTCACTGGCCGGGGGCGGGCCAGTGACATCACGGAGCTGGTTCGCCCTCATTGGGCGAACCGCTCACGTGACCGGCCTGTCGCGCCGGCAACCGGGGGAATTTAAAATTCCCCTAAGACCTACGCTTCCGCGCGCTTGCGGAAGCGTAGGTGAGCCCCTATTAAAGCCGCTCTAATTGCGGCTGTAGGGGCTCAGTGCTGAGCGGGAGCGCGCATCAGCGCGCTTCCGCCAGCAAGCAGGGAACATGGCTGAGGCCTTACTGTGTGTTCATTTGCATGTCTTAGACAGGTCTGCAACCCTGTCTTTCACCATTATCGCCCAGCACACAGCACTTCCACTGCAGCAAGGGATTCTGGGAAATGACATGCAAATGAGCACACAGTGCCACCTTTTATGTCAAGGTGAATGCTGACTTCTCCGTGGCCTCTGGGGTCAGCGGGATTTGCCAATACCCTTTGCTCAAATCCATGGTAAGATACTTTGCCCTCACGAGTTCATCCAGAAGTTCGTCCATGAGGGGCATGGGATAGGCATCTGAGACCATCCCTGCAATGAGCTGCCGGTAGTCCACACAGAAGCGGGTAGTCCCATCCTTCTTAGGTACGAGGACTACCGGGCAAGCCCAAGGGCTCTAGGACAGTTTAATTACCCCTAAGGCCAGCATTTCATCCCCTTCCCTCTCTATACTGCCTTTCACCTCTGCAGATACCCAGTAGGTATGCTTGTGCAATGGACGCAGATCACCTGTGAGCACAGGATGATCTGTGATACTGTATGTGTTCATGTCCGGCTTGTCCGAGAACAGAACCCTATGCTGCTCTAACACTTTCATAGCCTCCGCTTTCTGCTGCTCACTTAACTGGGACCCATCTCTACCTGCTCCACTGTACCCCCCTGCCTAGCATCCCCTTGGAGGTTGGGCAGAGCATTGCTCACTGGGTCCCCCATCGGTGGGCTACAGATAGCCAACACTGATGCCTCACTCGGTGCAAAGTACTCCTTGAGCATGTTAATGTGATATGTCCTAGTTCTACCTGTTTCTCCGTCTAGCTGTACAACATAGTTGCACTCATTCATTTTCCTGAGAACCGTGTACGGTCCGGACCAGGCAGCCATTAATTTGTTCTCCCGAGTGGGCTTCAGAACAAGCACCTGCTGACCTGGAATGAATGACCTGCTACGGGCATTCTGATCATACCAAGCTTTCTGCTTGGTCTGAGCGTCTCTGAAGTTGTCCTGTGCCAACCCCATGAGTGTCTCTAACCAGTCTCTGAGATTTATCATGTACTGAAGCACAGAGGAATCAGTATTGGTAGTCTCTCCCTCCCATCCCTCACGGAATAGGTCAAGAGGTCCCCGTACCCGGTGACCATATAGCAGCTCAAAGGGTGAAAAGCCTGTAGATTCCTGTGGTACCTCTCGGTACGCAAACAGCTAGCGCTGCAGGTGAATCTCCCAGTCTTTCCCCTCTGCCTCTATAAAGGCTAGCAGAATCTGCTTCAGGGTACCATTAAACCTCTCACATAATCCGTTGGTTTGGGGATGGTAAGGGGCCGTGCATTGGTGCTTCACCCCACATGCATCCCAGAGACACTGCAGCAATTCACTCATGAATTGCGACCCTTGATCGATTAAGATCTCACTAGGGAACCCTACCCTAGTAAAAATAACTAATAATGCCTTTGCCACTGCCTTTGCATCTATAGTTGCCAGCGCTACCGCCTCAGAATATCGGGTGGCAAAATCCACCACCGTGAGGATGTTGCGCTTCCCTGACCAGCTTTGAACCATAAGGGGACCCACTATGCCCATGGCTACTCGCTGAAAAGGTTCTCCTATTACCGGTAACGGGTTCAGAGGTGCCTTCACACGATCACCGCCTTACCCACTCACTGGCAGGCATCACAGGAGCGGCAGAACTCTGTGACTGCGTCTAATGCCTCCGGCCAGTAGTAACGCTGCCACAGCCAGGCTCTCATGTGAGTGACCCCCTGATGCCCCGCTAGTGGAATAGCATGGGCTACCTGCAATAACTGCTGCCTATATGCACTGGGTACTACTAACTGTCACCTGCCATATCACACCCTATCTATCCCAGTAGATCCTTGCTCCCTATACAGAGCCCACAGTGCCACAAGAAGTGGTCTGACACCTCACTTTCCCGAGACTCGATGCCTGAAGTCTCATACCTTCTAAGCTAGGGTCAGCTTTCACCGCATCCCTAAATTCTGTTCCTAACACTGGCCACACACCTTTTGTGTCTAGGTCAAGGGGACACAGGAACAGGGGAAGGGATCTGTAAGTCAGTCTCTAGTTGCAACTCCGCAGTCTGGCTTATCTGTCTGGTCTCCTCAGAGACTGCTGGAACAGCTGGAACTGCTGGTCCCAAATGCAGGGGAACAGGTGTTGATTCTTCTGTCATCCTTGATGCCTGGCTCCTAGTAATCGCTGCAACAGGAGCCAGCTCTGCAGTGAACATGCACGTCACATGTGCCAGGTCATTGCCGAGTAAAACCTCTGCATCCAACTCATGCAGCACCCCCACCTCCATCATGCCCCGCCCGGCACCCCAGTCCAAAAAGACTCAGGCAACCTGGAGTGACCGCGGTCCTCCATCTGGCATGGTCACCCGCATCCCGATGCCCGGGAGCAAATCCACTGGTCAGACCATGTCCGGTCTGACCAGGGTAACAGTGGCACCAGAATCCAACAAGACGTCCGCTTTCCAGTTCCCGATGGTCACCCTCCGCAGATGCTTCTGACATCATTAGATTGCAACCCGACTGGTGCAACCTGATGTGCCTCCATCTCCGCTGCTGGTCCCGGGGAAGCAAGAACAGATCTCTCCGGGGATGTCCCTCTGGGAGCTGAATCCTCAGCTGGCCTTGGTTCCTCTGTGTGCCAGTCGCACATGGGCGACTGGCCGCGTGTGAGGATTCGGGGATCGTGTCCCTTGCGGCGCGGTCCCTCCTCCCTACATACCATAACGGGGCCTGTATCTCCTGAAGTAGGGGGTCCTCGGACCTGAAACCAATGCGGGTCAGCTCCGGAGACCCCCTGCACATCTACAATATAATTAAAATGTATATTTAAAAAAGAATTAACAAACATCAATACACGACCCCCCTCCCGCCCTCCTCCCTAACACATACAGTACAATAATGTGCAACATAACTATTATCCAGATATGGATAATAGATTATTTGCCCATTATTAAACACTGCATTAGCATACCTAAATAAAGTCAATGACAACAGTAGCCAGCTAATCCAATCAATCAAGCAGTAAAAACATCAACAATTATTTAATTAAACCATTAACCAATGAAACCAATTAATTCCTAAACCAACTCAAAATGAATAGTAACACTACCCAATCAAACCAATGAATTACAACAACATTAATGAATGTAGCATTAAAAGACAAATAAATACATTCAAACAATCTCTGAAAGAACCATAAAACGCATTAGCCAACATAATACAACATTAACTACAAACGACTTGATGGATGTCATTCATTCACCATCGGTGCAGGTAATCTTGGGTCTTCCCTGGTTACAATTGCATAATCCTGTAGTTGACTGGACTGATAAACTGCCTATACGATGGCCTGGTGCATGTCATATTCCTTGTGCTCCCCCTCCTCTTTCTCTTGCCGGTTTATAAACCGCTGATACTGTTAAGGGCCCACTTCCTGAGGCTTATATTGCATTTCTTGACGTCTTCGATAAAGTTAGCTCTGAAGTCCTTCCACCGCATCGTCCCTCGATTGTCCCATTGATCTCATCCCTGGTGCCATTCTCCCGAAAGGCAGATCCTATCCCTTGTCCATTCCAGAATCCCGTGCTATGTCAGAGTATATACAAGAGAACTTAAAGAAGGGATTTATAAGAAACTCCACCTCACCTGCGGGGGTAGGCTTCTTCTTTGTGAAAAAGAAAGATGGGTCTCTCCGCACCTGCATTGATTATAGAGGTTTAAATAAGATCACCCGGAAGAACCGGTAGCCCTTACCACTCATCTCAGAACTGTTCGACCACTTACAAGGTGCCTCCATTTTCTCCAAACTTGACCTCCGCGGTGCTTACAACCTTATACGCATCAGGGAAGGAGACAAATGGAAAACGGCCTTTAACACCCGCGATGGCCATTATGAGTATCTAGTAATGCCATTTGGACTCTGTAACGCTCCTGCTGTCTTTCAAGAATTTGTCAATGAAATTTTTCGTGATGTTCTCAATTTGTTTGTCATCGTGTATCTTGACGATATTCTCATTTTATTCTAAATCCCTGCCTGAACATATTCAGCATACCAAGCTGGTACTCTCTCGTCTTCGTCCGAATCATCTTTATGCCAAGGTGGAGAAATGTATGTTTCATCAAAGTTCTACTTCCTTCCTGGGCTATATAATCTCCGAGAAAGGATTCACCATGGACCCTGAGAAATTAAAAGCAGTATTGGATTGGCCCCAATGTAGAATATAGCTGAAGCGCTCAAATGCAGGTGTACTGAACAAAAATAAGCAAAACCACTAAACCAGGGTACTAATAAATGATATAGTACTTAATGTGTAATAGTATGGGTACTATCCTCCTGAAGACAGGTGGTACATGGTACAAGCCCACTCACCCTCAGTCTCATCGGCAGGTTCCCCTGGAAATATGTAATACTCACATCCTGGTAGTAGGTAGGCAGGCAGGCTGTGCAGCTACAATATGCAATACAGGGAAAAAGGAGACCAAACGCGCACCAGCACAAACGGAGCAGGAAGGATACAAAACAGAAAATAATTAAAAGGGCACTTTAATGTGACAAAAGACCCATCCAACGCGTTTCGAACGTCACAGTGTTCTTTTTCAAGGATAAAACACAATGTAATGACATCCATTATATACCCTCTTACCTGTGGGTCATTTCGCGCCAAAAATCGGAACCTGATGACGTCATGACGTTGTTTAGATTCATTCCATCGTAATGCGCATGCCCAGTGAGTTGCACTATACATATACCTTGTAGGGATGTTTAATATTGGCTATCCAGTGTTTTTCTATACTTGCCCTTATCCAAAATGGCCACACTGTCTGTGGGACTTCCTTTTGCCCTTAGATCGACACTGAGTCGCTCTGCGCATGCGCGATGATGCGCACAGCGTCATGACGTCATCAGGTTCCGATTTTTGGCGCGAAACGGCCCACAGGTAAGAGGGTATATAATGGATATCATTACATTGTGTTTTATCATTGAAAAAGAACGCTGTGACGTTCGAAACGCGTTGGATGGGTCTTTTGTCACATTAAAGTGCCCTTTTAATTATTTTCTGTTTTGGGTCCTTCCTGCTCCGTTTGTGCTGGTGCGCTTTTGGTCTCCTTTTTCCTTGGATTGGCCCCAACCTTAAAGCCATCCAGCGATTTCTTGGCTTCGCCAATTATTATCGTAAATTTATCCATGGATTCTCCACTCTTGTGGCTCCTATTACCACCCTGACCAAGAAAGATGCCGATTCTTCCTCTTGGTCTCCAGAGGCCTGTTCGGCTTTTGAATCCCTGAAGAAACCTTCACGTCCACCCCTATTCCTCATCACCCCGACCCGTCTCTTCCTTTCCCATTGAAGGTCGATGCCTCAGACGTTGCAGCAGGGGCTGTGCTCTCTCAAAGACGTTCTCCCCAAGATTACCTACATCCATGCGGGTATTTCTCCAAAAAAAATTCTCCTGCGGAGATCAACTATGACGTTGGTAATAGAGAACTTTTAGCAATCAAGATGGCACTCCAAGAATGGCGACATCTGCTCGAAGGTACCGAAAAACCTATTTTAATTCTTACCGATCACAAGAATTTATTGTACATTGAGGGCGCTCAACGCCTTGGTTCCCGTCAAGCTCGCTGGGCCTTATTCTTCTCAAGATTTATTTATGTAATTTCTTATATTCCTGGTACTAAGAATTTAAAGGCCGATGCATTGTCTCGTCAATTCCTTTCCGAGGACAAGTCAGATGAAGTTCCCGAAACCATCCTCCCTTCTAAACTCATCATTGCTGCTAACTCTTTCGATATCTTGGACAAGATTCTGGAATCACATTTGCAGGTGCCTGAAGGACTGCAGGTTCCTGAGGGCTGTCTTTACGTGGCCACCAAATACCATCGAAAGATTCTCGAGTGGGGTCAGGCTTCCAAATCAGCCGGTCACCCTGAGATCTGAAGAACCACGGACTTAATCAGACATACCTTCTGGTGGCCCGATATGTTGAGCGACATTAAGGAATTCGTTTCATCCTGTTCAGTCTGTGCTCGGAATAAGTCCGGTCGACAAAAGCCTGCTGGTCTGCTACGTCCGCTTCCCATTCCGGAATGCCCCTGGTCCCACTTATCAATGGATTTCATAGAGGAAGTACCTATTTCAAATGGTATGAATACCATCCTGGTCATCGTGGATCGCTTTTCCTAGCAGGCCCATTTCATATCCCTCAAGGGCCTTCCCAATTCTGCTACTCTTGCTGAGGTCTATATCAAGGAGATTTTTTGTATACATGGGGTTCCCGTTTCTATCGTATCCAACCGGGGATCACAATTTGTGTCAAAATTTTGGTGGGCGTTTTCTCAAAGACTCAATATTTCGCTTCTTTTTTCTTCTGGGTACCACCCGCAAACTAATGGACAGACAGAAAGGGTAAACCAATCACCAGAACAGTATCTTAGATGTTTTGTTTCTGAGACTCAAGACAATTGGACTGATCTATTACCCTGGGCTGAGTTTGCACACAATTCTCTCAGAAATGAGTCCACCCAAGAGTCACCCTTTTTCATTAATTATGGCTATCACCCTAATTCTCTTCCTTTATCTTCTAACATTGCTAGAGTTCCAGCCACTGATGCTAGAGTCAACGCTCTTCAAGACTCTTGGAGTAGGATCTGGAAAACTCTTCAAGAATCCGTTCAGAGACAAAAGATCCAGGCAGATCGACATCGTCAAGAGGCGCCCAGGTTCAAGACAGGAGACAAAGTATGGCTCTCTTCAAAAAACATCAGATTAAAGACTCCTACCTTAAAATTGGCTTCCAGATTCTTGGGACCCTTCAAGATCCTGGAACAGATTAATCCTATAGCGTACCGCCTTGATTTGCCTCCATCTATGAAGATACCATCGGCATTTCACATTTCTCTTTTGAAACCTGTCAAACAGAGTACTCGTTACCCTGATGTTGTTCCTCCTCCTCCTCCTCCCATGTTGATCCATGGCCAGGAAGAATTCGAGATAAAGTCGATCGTGGATTCCAGAATTTCCAGAGGAAAAGTGCAGTTCCTTGTACACTGGAAGGGTTTCGGTCCTGAAGAACGTTCTTGGGTCTCCAGTGACAGATCCATGCTCCCAGCTTGCTCAGACAGTTCCACGCCAGGTACCCAGACAAGTCATTTATGGATCGTCCGGAATTTGATCCTCAAGGGGGGGGGGTACTGTGAGTATTCGGGGATCGCGTCCCTTGCGGCACGGTCCCTCCTCTCTACATACTAGTACTGCAGCGGCCGCTGCCTCCAATCCGCCCCCCGCTGGTGCGCGCACCCCGCTCTGTTTACAGAGCGCGCGTGCACCCGCTCCTCATCTATCAGGTCACGGACCTTAGCTCCGCCCCTTGGTCATGCCGTGCCTCCACTGTGCGCGGCGTGCACGCGTGACGTTGCGCAACGAGCCCCAGCTGCGAGTCAAGATTGCTGTGAGCCCTTCTCTTCCTGCAGCCTATCCCTGTCTCCGCTGGGTCCACGCCTCCGCTCCGCCTCCTGCCTCATTGGTCACTTCATGTATAAGAACCTGCTCAGTGCTCAGTCTCATTCCTGAACTTAGCTTTGTGTAGCCTTTGCGTGTGCCTGTCTTGTTCAGCCCAGTCTTGTCTTGTTCTCTGCAGTTAACCTCTCGTGTACCGACCTGGCTTTGCATTTGGATTCTCTCTTGCTCTTGACCCCTGGCTTACGGATAACGACTACGAGTACCTCTCCAACCCCAGACCACAGGGTGACGGACTTCAACTACGTGTACCTCTCCAACCCACAGACCCCGGCAAGTATTGGATAAACCCTTTCTTCATACTCAGACCCAGCATCGCTGCAAACCACCTTCTGGGCTCGCCCCCACTACTGTGGGTGTGTTGCATATTCCTTCCCACCTCAGTACTGGGGTCAGGTCTTGTTTGTGGGCTCATGCAATTGTTTCACCATGCAGCTTTGGAGTGTTGCCCCTTATGGGGTCCACCGGACTTGGCACGGTCCGGACAGTCAGGTCTGATACGACCGAATTTATTGCACAGGTAGCACCATTTCTCATGCCTGAATTCTGCAGGCTTAGTACTGCTAGGTGCTGCTGCAGGCTGCTGTACCCACTGAGGTGTCTTCATGGGTCTTAGGTTTTTTGTCAAAGACCCGAGGGGCACTGCTGTTGTAACTGCTCCTGGAATATCAAGTCCAGCAGCGTGTTGTACTTTGTGGAGCCACAGCCCTCCACCCACTGAGTACTCTGGCGTGCCATGCGGGCACCATAGTTCACATATGACTCCTGAGGATGGCGTTCCTCTGTCCTGAACTTGCCTCTGTACGCTTCTGGGGTGAATGCATACCGCAACAGCAGTAATGCTTTGGGGTGCTCATAGTCATCCCGGTCCACTCGTGGGGTGGACTGCAGGGTTTCCTTCGCATTGCCTGACAGCAAGGGTTGTAACCGCAGCACCCAGTCCCGTTGAAGTACTCGGTACCTTAAGCACTGCATCTCAAAGTCTGATAGAAAGCCATCAATCTTGTCCGTGCCACAGACAATCTTATTGAAGCTATGATGGTTTGCCTGGGGCACATGCTGTTCTCCGTTCACTAGGGGCGCATGAGGGGTCACTTGCCCGTGAACCACTGCCAGCATGCGAATCTGCTCATCAGCTGTAGCGTTTTCCCCCCATGAGGCACGGAGTGCTGTTAGTCCAGAATTAGGGGTCTCCGCAAGGACAGGAACAACTGGCACTGCTGGCACAATAATGTCCCCCGCAACCCCCAAACCCAGTCTTTCACCAACATACCGGTGAGCACCCTCTTCCTCCCCTTGTTCATCTTCCTCCAGGGGTGGCATCATCTCGCCCATCCTGTGCTGGAGGGACTCCACTGCGGCTGCAGTCAAAGGAGCCATGTTTGAAAGTGCTGAAAGTATTGCTTCATGCTGCTCCAATTCCTCTTCTAGCAGTGTCTTTGCCCGACCAGCCATCGGTAACCCGTTCTCTTCACACCGGCAACGAGCCTAGCACGATCCCAGGACTGGAACCGTCCCGTTCATCTGTCCATGATTCACCCGCAGGAAACAAGAGAGGGTGCAAAGGGAAACGGTGTTTTTCGCTTCTCTTGCAAATTGTGTGTGTGCTCTCTCACGCTTTGGGAGCTCTTAACTGAGAGCCTCTTGCCGATGCTATAGTACCCCGCAAGATACTATATCATAGGGTCAATCAGATCCCAATGCCGCCACCAGTAAATAAGCCTGTCACGGGAGACAAGTGCTTACCTTATGAAAATATACCTGGATCCGTTGATTGACAAAACGTGAGATAAAATAAATTGTACACAGCTTGATTTACAAGATAACACGAAATAACACTTACGGGAATGAGGTAAAACGAAAGACTTGGTTTCCAGAACGAAAGTCCACGAAATGCAGTTTCTAGGTATTAATTCCAAGGAGCGGGGTTAATACGCGAACAAGAGACGCGAAACTGTCTTTGGCTAGGGGCACCGCTTGCAGCCCCTGTTTCTCCACCGAAAGAAGTATCTTCGTTCTGCACTTGCAGACTTCGTTTCCAAGTCCTTAGTTCCAACGAACTTTTACAGCGGGGTACAATCCTTGGTTGCGATGAAACGTCTTTGTACCGCACGCTGTCCATTCCGATGACACACAGATGAACGATGTAGAACCCCCACCCGATAGCCTGCACGGGCTTATAACACCCTCCCAAGCCTATCTGGGTAATACACAGCCTATCTTGCGTGGGAAGCAAATTCCCATCCAATGACAAGTTTGCCAGTAGTTCCTGCAACCGGGCAAAGGGCTTCACGGCATGCTAAGGGTCATGCGCTAACTTCACACTTAACCCGCTTAGCATACCTGACCAAGCCCCCTTGCACGGCGGCAGAAAGTCTACCTTTTTCCAGGACATCTTCCAGGACATCTTCCAGGACATCTGCAAGGCAAACTGTTTACATACATTTCCTGACATTTAGCACTTTACCCAGGTCGGTGTCTTTTGCAGACACTCTGGATCCTGCTCCACAGGGGGGTCTCAGAAGTCCTGGCTGACATTATACATGACTCATCCCTGACCATAAATGACAACGGTGAATGCTTAATGTATCTGCTGTCCTGCATGACTGAAATGTTAATGTCCCGGTTCCTATAACTTTAAAGTACTAAACTCCAAGATACTTCTAATTTATGCTTTTAAATAAATGTTACAGTTCTAATAACTATACTAGATTATATGTCAACCCCCTAGCACTCTGCACACCAACAATTAGGAAGCTAGGATGTTCCCATCCAAAGTTAGCTGCTTAATTATGTGAGGTCTGTGATGTGGTTTGTGATTAAGCTTTTCCCCGGTCTGCGGTTTGAGGTCGGGATGCAATGTTGTATTCCCCGGCCTCAATCGATAACCGCATACGTACTTTACCAATTGACCTTAATTAAATGGGGAAACGACATTATACACTGTGGCGATCCAGCGTCTTTTCCTGACCACAGACCACTTAACCAATTTAACTTGCGGTTAAAGCTTCCCTTGCTTGTCTGCGGTTACACAGTGATACAGTGTTGAAATGCCGGGCGCGACCACAAAACCACAGGCACGCTTACCCAATTAACCCTTTTAACAGTGATAGAGGCCCCTTATTCCTGGCGGGCACATTTTAGACATGTTATTACATATTAATAGGACTTCAGCCAGACCAGGGCTGCAGAAATGACACTTTAATGACACTTTATTAACTCAGGGGAACCCAGCCGAGCAGAATGCCTTTATTTCATGGCCTGGGTACCCCTTCACCATCACACCCTTTAAGGACTGCTTTTTTCATCTGATCTGCAATGGGCTATCCGGATCCCTGCTTGATGGTTAAACAGGACCACGGAGGTCAGCTTTTCCCCTACAAATGATGGCTGGTGACTATACATAATCACTGCTTGTTTTCTATTTTACTATTGTAAATGCGCTATTTGCATTCTGTATAACCATATACAGTGGTGAGAAAAAGAAAGTACACCCTCTTTGAATTCTATGGTTTTACATATCAGGACATAATAACAATCAACTGTTCCTTAGCAGGTCTTAAAATTAGGTAAATACAACGTCAGGTGAACAACAACACATGAGATATTACACTGTGTTATGATTTATTTAATAATAAAAATAAAACCAAAATGGAGAAGCCATGTGTGAAAAACTAAGTACACCTTATGATTCAATAGCTTGTAGAGCCACCTTTAGCAGCAATAACATGAAGTAATCATTTTCGGTATGACTTTATCAGTCTCTCACATTGTTGTGGAGGAATTTTTGCCCACTCTTCTATACAACATTGCTTCAGTTCATTGAGGTTTGTTGGCATTTGTTTATGCTCAGCTCTCTTAAGGTCCTGCAACAGCATTTAAATCGGGTTGAGGTCTGGACTTTGACTGGGCCATTGCAACCCCTTGATTCTTTTATTTTCAGCAATTCTGTTGTAGATTTGCTGGTGTGCTTGGGATCATTGTCCTGTTGCATGACTCAATTTCTGCCAAGCTTTAGCTGTCGGACAGATGGCCTCACATTTGACTCTAGAATACTTTGGTATACAGAGGAGTTCATGGTCGAATCAATGACTGCAAGTTTCCCAGGTCGTGTGGCTGCAAAACAAGCCCAAATCATCACCCCTCCACCACCGTGCTTGACAGTTGGTATGAGGTGTTTGTGCTGATATGCTGTGTTTGGTTTTTGCCAAATGTGGCGCTGTGCATTATGGCCAAACATCTCCACTTTGATCTCGTCTGTCTAAAGGACATTATTCCAGAAGTCTTGTGGTTAGTTCAGATGCAACTTTGCAAACCTAAGCCGTGCTGCCATGTTCTTTTTAGAGAGAAGAGGATTTCTCCTGGCAACACTTCCAAACAAACCATACTTGTTCAGTCTTTTTCTAATTGTGCTGTCATGAACGTTAACATTTAACATGCTAACTGAGGCCTGTAGAGTCTGAGATGTAACTCTTGGGTTTTTTGCAATTTCTCTGAGCATTGCATGGTCTGACCTTGGGGTGAATTTGCTGGGACGTCCACTCCTGGGAAGATTGGCAACTGTCTTGAATGTTTTCCACTTTTGAATAATCTTTCTCACTGTAGAATGATGGACTTTAAATTGTTTGGAAATGGCCTTATAACCCATTGATGGGCAGCAACAATTGCTTCTCTAAGATCATTGCTGATGTCTTTCCTCCTTGGCATTGTGTTAACACACACCTGAATGCTCCAGACCAGCAAACTGCTAAAACTTCAGCTTTTATAGAGGTGGTCACACTTGCTGATGATCAATTAATCAAGGGCATTTGATTAGCAGCACCTGTCTGCTACTTAGCATCTTAATTCCTATGGAAGCAGTAAGGGTGTACTTAGTTTTTCACACATGGCTTCTCCATGGTGACTTTATTTTTGTTAAATAAATCATGACACGGTGTAATATGTCATGTGTTGTTGTTCATCTGAGGTTGTATTTACCTAATTTTAAGACCTGCTAAGGAACAGATGATTGTTATTATGTCCTGATATGTAAAACCATAGAATTCAAAGAGGGTGTACTTTCTATGTCACACAACTGCAAATGTATACAGATTAACACACTATGGGCTGTGCACTTTCTTTTTCTTCTTTTTTTTTTATTTTTTATTTGCTTGGAAGTGGTTCTTTCTTTCTGAAAGCTGTCCTACACCCTTTATGTTCCTTATATTGGAATCCTTCTAATATTGGACTCATTCTTTTTCATTCAGACTTTTACTTCATGGACTGGTATATCATATTTTGTGCACTTTATATATTTTCTTTATACATATGTAACGGTTAGACACCCACCCAATCTCACATTGGCCCCTGTGGTCTAGTCTGCCCCCGTTACATGTCTGTGTATTCGTGTGTTGTGCACCTGCTGGCTTACAGGACTCCTGAGTCTCCCGCTTGGTTGGTATGCGGATATCAGCACGACAGGCATCTGAGGTAGTGTGATTCGAGTCCTACTCACATATGATGCAGCGCCTCCACCCCATCAGGATCTCTGCGGCTGCAGGGAGAAGTGTCTGATGGGGACCTCCTTCTGGGTGCCTCCTTCTGTGCAATAACGTCATTCTCACACAGCAAGGATTGGGTGAAACTGGGCATCTTTATTGTATGTTCAGGCAGACTGCCCCTCATAGCGGTCGGTCTAGCCGCTCATTTTGGTGAAGTGCATCTCTCTCGGAAAGTTCCTTCCCTCTCTCAATAGAGTGGGATCACCTCTCCCCTAAGGGAGATCACCATCTGTGTCAGGTCCCTGATCACAGTGTGGAAGCACTTGGTACTTAATCTAACAGTCTTGAACTTGAAACTCAGACTATTCACTCAGCCATAACTGAACCTTGCACAGAACCCACTAACTTTAGGCGGTGCAGTGTCTTATATAGACTCAGAAAACAGCCACACCTCTTGTGTCACTAACAGTGGACACAGAGCATGTTACCACTCCCCTTGTGTACATATGACACCTCACCAGGGTGTGAGGGCAAACCTCCATGATTGATGCTGGCAATCCATCATACCTACCAGGTTTACCTCCAGCATGAGAAAGAACTGTATACCATATTTATACATGGCTACATTCTCCTGGTGAAACCCACCGTTCCGGCTGGGACATAAATTTATGGAACCTTCTTCCAGGTAGCACTGCAACACATAATTGAACAATATATATAAAAATACAGTATACACACTGTTCATACTTCACAGTAAACATAACTGTACACAGTGCATGCTGACCTGCAGACTACACTGCTCCTAAGGAGAATCCCCATTACACTACACTAATAATAGTGCCTAGGGTCTGGCTTCTGTACCTCCCTACCAGTTACCTCCTTAACCGTCACGCTGTACTCTCTAGGCGGTCCACTTTCTGGCCTGTACTCCATCTGGTGCATATAAATGTTGCGCCCAACACTCCACCCTCTCTTAAGCTGTGTGATCCGCTCCTCCATTTTGTACCCAGCATACCCACCGGACCTACTTGTTATGTAGTCCTCTATGGTCTCCCGTAGCCACGCGTCTCTACCATCCTCAATCTCCTGCATTAAGGGTTCTGGCACATAAGGGTATTCTAGACCATGGGACTTCTTATACTTGGTGACAATGTCTCTTTCAGCCCTACTGGTGCGAATCAGCTTTTGTTGCCTGCCCTGCCTGGCAGTACCCATGATAACGGTTCGTCCGGTTCAACTGGGTCCCTAAATATGGCCGACCCTCGAGGATTAATTACCCCTGCGTGTATGTCGTGCCACCGTAGTCGAAGTTCCTCTAATCGCTCCTTTTCTGTGAACTCCCTTACGCCCCACCAGTAATCCACGATTCCATCCCTCCTTAATATGAACCGCATACGGTCCAACCAGGCATCATACCCCTCGAACTTGGGCGCCCACCACCTAGTTTCTCTCTCTTTGACTTCCTCTGCTACCGCTACCGTGTACTCACTGTCTTCCGGTTCTCCCCCTGAAGAGATGCCGGATGTCCCTGTGGACCTCGAATTAGACCCTAAGCGCTTAGGCCTACATCTCACATGCATGGCGCTGTTGCTATCGCTAGTACAGGAAGATACTCTGCGCATAGACACTCCCCTCCCCGATCCCTCATCGGAGGTAAAACAATCGCCCCAGTCCAGATTTTCCCCAGTCCATTCTTCGGATGTAGCCCATGACTCCCCAGATAACCCTTGGCTCGACTGGGACCCAGATGAGGAGGTGACAGTGGCACGGACTTTAACTAAGGACGGGGATTGGGCATAGGGAAAGGCTATAGGCTGGTATCGTACAATGACCCGCAGCTCCTCGCTACCTTGACTGGTACCATCAGATGGACGTTCCGGTTCCCCCATCTCCTGGTTCCCAGGTTTCCGCAGGGCCTGCCAGCTCTTCCCGGACCCCGGCGACATGGTGCAGCATGGCGGTCATCTTCCATCTGGCTTCGCTGTGTCCGCCGGATGTGACGTCATCGATCTCGCGAGACTCACCGCCGCCATCTTGGGTTGGGTTCCCCACCGGAACCTCTTCCTCCACAATGACATCCGCCTTCGGAAGTGAAGGTTCTGCTCTCTGCTCCGCTTGTGCCTGGGCTAGGCCTTCCTCCGCCGTTGCCACCTGTGGAGGGTAAGGATATGTCTCACCGCTCCGCCGGCTCGAGATGGGGTCTTTTCTGCCTTCCGCGCTGGAAGTCACCACAGCCGTGGGACTCCTCCGCTCCGGTTGTCTCCGCACAGGCGATCTCGGCACCTCGAGACTCCGCTCCGCAGCGATACAGGTAAGAGAATCCACAGGAAAGAATCCTATAGAAAAAATAAAGGGCACAACTCCAGGACTAAAACTGAGGGTAATTTATTCCATGAGTACACAGGGACAGGAACACAGCCCACGCACCAACGCGTTTCGTCCCGTGGGACTTTATCAAGGTGTAACATGTATACATACCTCCTCACATCTATAAGCCCCATTTCGCGCCAAAAGGTCCGTGAAGACACGCTGCGCATGCGCGCCATTGACGCGTCGCAACACTGTGACGCCAACTCATACCCCACCAATCGACTGAATCCCTGAGGTGACGTCACTCGTGTGCGTCCGCTTCCAGCCTGGAACGCATGGCACTGCTACGCATGGCACTGCTACTCCCACCGGGCTAAAGGCGGAAGGGAATTAAAAAAATGTTTTTTTTAAAAACAACTTTATTAATGCTCTAAAAAACAAACAAACTTACATTCCTATCAAAAAAATCAATATAATACACGAAAAAAGCTATAAACTAAGAATCCAACAATATAAAAACACAAAAGATTGAAAAAAACCTATTGATAAATCAAATACATAATAATGCAAAAAGATGTAAAAAGATGTTAAAGCAATCACAAACCCCAAAACTGACCATAGTGTTCAAATAATCGAATAACATAATATTCACCCTTTGAAATAAATATATACTCATATTTAATACATATTAATTAAGTAATGAATAAACTTAAACTAAATTCATAAAGAAAAACACAGACTAGGTATAAGTGATTGTCATGGACATAGTACATTATATGGAGAGAATTTATGAGTATTAACTATCATATATATTATTACACCAATATTAAGCTCCATATATGGATGAAGCAGATAGACACCACTGAATGAAATATATCAATTATCAATATCATAAACAATTTAATTGAATTCAAGTAAGCATAAAGAATTACTGCAATATAGAACCCTTACCCACTATAAAAAGTGGGAAAGGTCCCAATCAATATTCATACCGTGAGGCACTCTGGTTCTTAAGGTAAAGATCCAGAATGCCTCACGTTGATCCAATTTTTTGATCCTACAGTATCACCCCCTCTGGGCAATGGTAAAATAGACTCAATACCTTGATACCTTGAAAACTGAAGTTTTTTATTCCTCCTTGGGGACAGTTGGTGAAATGTTTGGGGACTGGATGATCCAAATTCCCTTTTGAAATAAGTCGCACATGCTCCATAATACGCACTTTAAGATTCCTAATGGTTCTTCCAACATATTGGCCACCACATCCACAAGTGATGAGGTAGGCAATATATATGGATTTGCAATTAATAAAAGATCTGATAGTATGAGACCTTTCAGTTTGACTGGATACAAAACTATTGGATTTTTTCATATAACCGCAAATCTTGCAATTACTGCAAGGGAAAGAACCATTAGGAAATAATTCATCTGTTTATTTTGTGAGGAAAACAGACTTGGGGACAAAGAATTCGCTACCGTTTTAGCTTTCTTATATACTACATTGGGACCTGAAGTTATATATTTTTGCAGAATAGGGTCCAGAGAAAGTATTGACCAATGTTTCTTTAGGATATATTTAACCTGTTCAGCCTGGGCACTAAATGAAGTGATAAACAGTGGTGTATCATTAAATCTTGGACCCCTTATGATAGTCCCCCTCAGGATCTCGAGTTCCTGCTGTAAGCCCTGGGCGAACCATTGTTGCTCCTCTCTCAGCAAGCGGTTTGTCTCTTGCTGGTTTGCATTCGCGATTTGCAGAGCTGCATTCATCTCTTGTTGGCTGCATTCGTCTGTTGCTGGTTTGCATTAGTCTCTTGCTGGTTTGCATTAGTCTTTTGCTGGGCTATTAACAGCTGTTGCTGGGTTTCATTCGCGTCTTTCTGGACAGCGACATTGCGTACCAGCGCACTCACCACGTCTTCCATCTTGTTTGGAGAGAAAAAAAAACTTTTTTTTTTTTTTTTTTAAAGTTCTTTAACCCGCAGACCTTTTAGTGTTCTGCCCGCATTCACCACCATATGTGACAAACGGCTTACTACGGGGCTCCGCCGTCAGTCCGGGACTGTTAGAACACGGTCTTTTAGGGTAGGTTAAATGATGAGGCGTCACGTGCTGTTCCTTTAAACAGGCTATGCCTGGTTTATTCAGTCCCAGGCACTGAGAGTGCCACAGTGCATACAACAGAAATACAGCAAAACAAAAAGCTGCTCACCTGAGCGATAACTTAACTTAGATATTTCCTGACTCAGGGTTGAAGTGGCTTTTCCACTTCCACCAACAAAATAAGTAAGTTTGCAGTCTTAGGGGTTCATGCAGTAAGCGGCGGAAAGGCACTTCTCGCCACTTTCCCGCCTAAAAAGCCTATCCGTATTCAGTAACGGGCGAGAAAGTGGCGAAATTAAAAAAAAACGCCAGTATGGCTGGCGGTTTTTTTTTCCGCCGGTGGCGGGGCGAGAAGGCACTTTCCACCTAAAAATACAAATTTTTCCGCCACGCTGTATTCTAGTAGAGGCGAGTAGCTAAGCGGAGCTATTCGCCTCTCTAGAATACCGTTTTGCTGGCAGATCAGCCACGCCAGAAAAAGATGGCAAGTTGCTGCTCAGAGGCAGCGGATGAGTGGCGGATCGGCACTTAGAAAAAATTCAGTCCTTTTTCCTGGCTAGGATTGATGCCGGGGGTCTCCGGAGCTGATACCATTAATATCAGCACCGGGCCCCCCCGGCATGCATCCAAGGCAGGAAAAATGCATTGAAAGCCCACTTCATTACCTTAGCGGTTAACCGCCAAGGCAATGAAGGGGTTAAAGAGCCGTGCCAGGTTTATTGTGGGTGGGTGAAGGGGGTATTTGGCCCTTGTTGTTTGTTTAGGGCTTGCGGGGGGGTTACGGGTGCACTTAACCCCTTCACGACCGTAGCGGTTAATACCGCTACGGTCATGAAGGGGTTAAGGCCTCCCGCTACCCACCCGCAAGCCCTAAACAACCACCGTTGGGGCTAATACCCCCTTCACCCACCCCCACTACCCACAATAATAAAAAATACACACACCAGCCCCACACTAACTAAATAAATATATATATATGACAACAACACCTATACCCCCCTAACATACAAAACAGTAATGAGCACAATGACTATTATCCACAAATGGATAATAGTGCAGTTGTCCATTTAAAATACTTACTGAACAATAAAGTCATTAAATACATATAGCACTCACCCATGTCCGGCTGCCACGATGAAGGCCATCCTCATCTTCATCCTGCCCATGCCCCATCCGCTTCTGCAAAACAGACACAAGAATCAAAACATCCAATAGAATGTCCCCTAACCCCTTAATCACCATAGCGGTTATTAACCGCTACAGTCATTAAGGGGTTAACCCACCCTAACCCACATACCCTCCCCCACTAACCCCCCCCCCCCACCCCTGAGGCCTAAGCACCCTCACCCACTACCCACAAGGGAGGCCTACCACATACCCTTGGGCCAATACCCCCTCCCCCCAACACATACAGTACAATAATGTGCCAAATAACTATTATCCACATAGGGATAATACATTATTTGGCCATTATTAAACACAGTAAATACCATAGTAAAATAAAGAAAATTCTACTAACCTCATCAATAAGAAGGCTCCGTCGCCAGCATCATCCTTGGGGTCCGTTGCCAAAATAATAAATAGCCAATAAATCTCAATGACATTAACATACCAATGAACCCCTTAATCACCTTATCGGGTACTAACCTCAAAGGTAATGAAGGGGTGAAGCCATCCTGCAATGGCAACACCACTTATGCATAACATCCTCAATGAATTAAAAAGCAATTTCCTACACAAATCTCATGTAATCATTCAATCTGAAGCCTCAAATGCCACTTAAAACATTGCATTTACAGTGTATACATGTAGCATAACATGTAAACTACATGTACACGCTGCAAATCAATGTTAACAATACAATAATCCAACTAAAATAGCCTGACATCACAAGAAGTATATTATGTAAGCAAATAAAGTCACCATCAATGAATTAACACACATGAATTACATCCCTAAACAATTAAAATACCATCCATACCAATTACACAATTAACTATAGCTATCGTAACAGAGAACAAGTTCAAAACATACAAAAAAGGACACCAAATATTACAATATACTAAAGCAAGCCTCTCCATAACCTACAGTACAGCATAGAAGCCCAAAAATTACATCTCTCTAATAATAAAATACATTTAACACACATCTATGCATAGCAGCATAGCCACAATCATTGACAATACAGTAAATCAAGCTTTAACAACACTATCATTTCTTACCCTGTATGTATTGTGACAGAGTCACTGACTCAGTAGGCTGTGACAGTGAATGGAGAGATGCTGCAGCCAAATCACTGAGTGTTAATCTCCTCAGACAGAAAGAAGCACACCTGCAGCCTAATTAAACAGAGGCTGAACTATCAGTGAAACAAGTGCTTTAAAAAGCAGGAAGTTGCTCACACAAGGTGAGCTTGTTTTTCCACAGGAAGGTGGAGAGCTCTCCCGGCTTTGAAGCCGTAGCAGCTGCTGCTGCTCTGGTCCCCAGTCCTGCGAGGAGCTTTGCTGCTGGGACCAGCTGGGACCCCAACCCAGGATAAAGATAAACATTGCTGCGAGGCTGGACACAGCCTGCTCCCCGGAACCGTGTTCCTGTTTGCTGTTTGGAGCTGAAACAGATAAGACTTTATTCTTATTATGCTTATTGGTTATCGTTTGTGTAGCATGTTTTGGGCATGACCAGATTAGCTGGCTGTCCTGTTAGTAAGGGCTCAAGAAGTGAGTTAGTGTCCCTAACGGGACTAGGCTTTAATTTGCAAGAAAGTAGTTTCTTAAAGGGACAGTGCACCCGTACTTTATATTGGTTGTGGCTTATAAACCACTATAGTTGAAAGTTTCCCATCGTGTCTAGCATCTTACTGACCCTGCCGTGAGGCAGTCCTGCCACAGGTGGTGTCAGAAATGGGATGCTATGCCTCTGGGGGTCAGTAGATGAAGATGTGTTGAGACACTGAACTCAAGCGGAAAAAAAAATGATTTTTGCTGAAGCATGGAAGTTACAGCTAGCAAGCGCTGAGTGTAAATTTTGCCCCATCGGGTATGAAAGGATTGCTGTGTAAAGCTAATGCCTTTTGCTGAAGCGAGTGAATTTGCAGCTAGCACGTGCTGTATGTAAAATTTGCCCTGTCTGGAATAAAAGGAAATTGAAAATGGATTTTGGCATAGATGTTGCCCTAAGAAGAACCCAGAAGGTTCAAATATTGTAAAGCAAGAACAACTTACGTGTGTTGTGCAAAGTCTGCCTCGTCGGGTGTGAAAAAAAACAAAAAAACGGGGTTTTAAAATGGCCGCCGTCATTTGTCAGTTTTGCAATGTACATAACCATACAAAACAGTGTCCCTTCAGGCCATATGATGATTATGATGACGACGCATATGTGGCCCCGAGAAGAGAGACGAACCCGCAGATGGAAGCTGCAAAAGTGTCCAGTGTGTGTGTGCCCTGTACCACTGATGTCTCTGGAGCTAATAAAACAAAGAGAAAGAAGAAAAATAAAAATATTTCTCAAGTCACAGAGGAAGTGACCGAACCACTTGAGCCTGCGATATCAGGACAACAGGCGTCAGCAAGCCACCGAGATGTGCTGCAGACCGGAGTGATGGGCAGAATTGTCACAGGAACGGTGGCAAAGGAAAAGGAGGAGCAAAGGGAAGCTTAATCCTTGATCCAGGGAAAAGAGGCCTTAATTTCTGCACTCCAAACTGCCCAGCGTGATTATGATGTCTTGCAGAAACAATTGAATAGGGAGCGACAAGCTAATGCAGAGGTACAGAGGTGTATACTCCCAGCTATACAAGAGTATGCGGCTTTAAAGAAGACAGAGCAACTCTTGCGGAGTGTGTTGGAGGAGCTGACGACAAGCTTGAATAAAGCCAACACCGCAATTGCTAACATGGAATCAGAGAGAACAAGTCCTGACTGGAGACTGTGCTATCAGATGTCCCAGAGAGATGTGCAAAACTTCATCAAAGACTTAGAAGTTTCTCACCAAGAAGCTAGCGTGCTCAAAACAGAGCTGGGTACTTTGAAGAAAGCCAATGAGACGGTCCTAAGGGATATAGAGACTGTGAAAATGGAGAATATAAACCTGAAAGAAGAGGTTTTAAACCTGACCGGTCAGGTCAGTGATGGGACTGAGAAGCTTCACCAAGCGCAGAAAGTGAAGGCGCAATTGGCGCAAGAAAAATTAGAGGTGCAGGAAGCACTGCAGAATGCAGAGAGGATGCAACGTGTCTCCCTGGAGCAGCACACACAAGCAGCGCACCTATGGCAGAGCCAGCTGCAAGAGCTACATGCAAGTCTGCAAGCGGCCAAGGAGAAGCAGCAAGTGCTACAGGAATGGCTGAGTACCCAGTATGTCCCCGCAGAACAGCATGAGGCGCTGAGAGCCAGGCTGTACGCCACAAGAGCATCGCTGGGGGCGGAGCTTGAAAGCCAGGTGATTCTGTGTGAGAGGGTGCGCGAAAAGGTCCAAAGACTGGAGCAAGAGCTGGAGAAGCAGAGAGGCAACTCCATCTCCATGAGTCAGTATGCCAAGGAGAAAGAAGCCTGGAAGACAGAAGCAACAGCGATACTGGCGACAAGAACTGCAGAGCTCAAAAAGATGGAGGAAGCATTGATGCAAACACAGAGTAAGCACCGGGAAGAGGTGAAGGCCCTGAGAGGGGACTGGAAGAATCAGATTGAAGAGCTGCAAACGCAGATGGCTGAGCACGAGATGCAGCGCACCAAGACGGAGGAGGTGTCCGTCCGTCAGGTGGCCTGCCTGATGTTGCACCATGAAACTGAGATGGCTGATATCCACAAGCGGCTGGACTACACGACCAATGAGGAGGCCCGGCTACAGCTGGAGCTAGACAAGGTCAGGGAGGAGCACCAGCAACTGCAGGTCCAGAATAAAGAAAGAGAGACAGATTTAAGCCTTGCTCTGAGTCTGCTAGGAGACGTAGAATCGCGACTCAATTCTAACGAAGATGAACTAGCAGCCGCACTGAGTGAAAGAAGAAAGGCAGAAGGACTGCTTCAAGACCTGAGGAAGGACCTGGAGTCTGAGTGTGCTGGCCGCAAGATGGCGGAGAAACAAAAGTGTGACCTGGTCAAGGAGCTTGAGGCTCTGAAGACTGAGCGGGACGCTACGTTGGACTCTATGGCTGACCAGCAGGAGGTTTCTCAGATGAAGCTGGAGGAAAAGCTTGCAACCCCAAGACAGACGTTTGGGTTACTGAAGCAGTCCAAGGAAAAGGTGGCGGTAGAGATAAAACAAGGGAGGCACTCCAGGAAGCATGACTGTGATACCGTTGCAGAACTACAGTCTACTTTCCACAAGGCACGGAATGCGAAGGCCAAATTGCGATGCACTAGCACAGTAAGAATCCAATCAAACTACAGTGCCCAGGGGACACAAAGTGGATTCCTTGCCATGAGGGCAGCCATTGTGAAGAGACAGCCGCGAATGAGACGGAAGTGTGCCCGTGATCATAAGGGGAGAAAGACCGCACAGATGGTCCAGCAAATCTCCCAACAGAGTAAGTTAAAGAGTCAAGACAGAAAGGCCCAAGCCTATGAGTCTGCTGACCGTAAAAGAGATGTGCCATGGGGTGTACTTCGGGTTAAAAGGAATCCCGACCAAGTTGAAGTACTGAAGATAAATGGTGTGGAACCCAACACTGAAGGTACACTGAGGAAGAAAGGTCCAAAAGAGAAGGCCAAACAGTCACTGGCGAGTGTATGCAATGAGCTGACCGAGGTCAATGCTCTTCTACAGGATTTGGGAGACTCTGAGCACAAAAGGACAAGGACAACAATGCATCTTCAGGATTTACAGATCAAGGACACAGGTAGCGTGGATATACCAGCGGATGCCGCGAAATCAAGGAAATTACAGTTAAAGATTGCAGATTTAAGAGTGCAGCTTAACGAAGCCAAACAAGCCTTGGAGGACTCCATAGTTTTACAAGATTTCAGTCTTGCATCTGAAATAAAGGAGATAGTGAGGTACCAGTCCTCAGGCCCAGATGGCCTGGTAATTACCCCAAAAAGAAAATGCCTAAATTGGAAGGCAATAAAAAAAAAAGGGGGGAGGGAAGGGCCGACGTCAGAAATTGGCGACAATGATGCTGGTGCACGGGAATGGTGCACGGGCCGCTCCACAGGACAATGTTTCGCTGGGGAGAGGGATATGTGACAGAGTCACTGACTCAGTAGGCTGTGACAGTGAATGGAGAGATGCTGCAGTCAGATCACTGAGTGTTAATCTCCTCAGACAGAAAGAAGCACACCTGCAGCCTAATTAAACAGGGGCTGAACTATCAGTGAAACAAGTGCTTTAAAAAGCAGGAAGTTGCTCACACAAGGTGAGCTTGTTTTTCCACAGGAAGGTGGAGAGAACTCTCCCGGCTTGGAAGCCGTAGCAGCTGCTGCTGCTCTGTTCCCCAGTCCAGCGAGGAGCTTTGCTGCTGGGACCAGCTGGGACCCCAACCAAGGATAAAGATAAACATTGCTGCGAGGCTGGACACAGCCTGCTCCCCGGAACCGTGTTCCTGTTTGCTGTTTGGAGCTGAAACAGATAAGACTTTATTCTTATTATGCTTATTGGTTATCGTTTGTGTAGCATGTTTTGGGCATGACCAGATTAGCTGGCTGTCCTGTTAGTAAGGGCTCAAGAAGTGAGTTAGTGTCCCTAACGGGACTAGGCTTTAATTTGCAAGAAAGTAGTTTCTTAAAGGGACAGTACACCCGTATTTTATTTTGGTTGTGGCTAATAAACCACTATAGTTGAAAGTTTCCCATCGTGTCTAGCGTCTTACTGACCCCGCCGTGAGGCCGTCCTGCCACAGTATATATCTCTCTAGACATACATACATACATATAGTGGCAAGAAATGATATGCATAAAAAAAATTAACACATGAAAAAGCAAAAAAAACCACAATTACATTAAATACATTTCTTTATTTAACTTACCATTACTTGCCCCCACCGACTCCGGTTGATCAGCTTACTCACGAACCAATCCAGGAACCCATAAAATAATAAACCAGAAAATAATAAACATTAAAATAATAAAACATGACAATCCAGGGGTCTTCTAGTTGTAATCCATCTTCATCTGTATTCTTCTACCTTCTTCCGGGGTCTTCTTGCCATCTGGTGCCACGCCCTGGTCTTCTTTCTTCAGTAGGAGGTCCTTTCTCCTCAGCGTCTGGCTTCAAAATGAGACGACATAGGCTTTTAAAGGCCTATGACGTCACATTTTCGTCATATGGTTCCCACGGCCCTGATTGGGCTGTGAAATCCATGTGTTTTGGCCGATGTAAAAAAAAAAATGATGACGTCACTTAAAGGCAAAGAAAGCACAGCCAATCAGAATGGCTTTGCTTCAATTGCCTTTAAGATGACGTCATGAAAAGACACATGGCCGGACTCACACGGTACGGCAGCCAATCAGAGCGTGGGAAGTCTATCCCTACTCTGATTGGCTCTAGTAGACCATGTGACAGAGGCTTGGGGAAGAACGGATATGACGTCATTGAAAGCCTGTCACATGGTACTTGAACCAATCAGAGTAGGGATAGACTTCCCACGCTCTGATTGGCTGCCGTACCATGTGAGTCCGGCCATGTGTCTTTTCATGACGTCATCTTAAAGGCAATTGAAGCAAAGCCATTCTGATTGGCTGTGCTTTCTTTGCCTTTAAGTGACGTCATCATTTTTTTTTACATCGGCCAAAACACATGGTTTTCACGGCCCAATCAGGGCCGTGGGAACCATATGACGAAAATGTGACATCATAGGCCTTTAAAAGCCTATGTCGTCTCATTTTGAAGCCAGACGCTGAGGAGGAAGGACCTCCTACTGAAGAAAGAAGACCAGGGCGTGGCACCAGACGGCAAGAAGACCCCGGAAGAAGGTAGAAGAATACAGATGAAGATGGATTACAACTAGAAGACCCCTGGATTGTCGTGTTTTATTATTTTAATGTTTATTATTTTCTGGTTTATTATTTTATGGGTTCCTGTTCGTGGATTGGTTCGTGAGTAAGCTGATCAACGGGAGTCGGTGGGGGCAAGTAATGGTAAGTTAAATAAAGAAATGTATTTAATGTAATTGTGTTTTTTTTTGCTTTTTCATGTGTTAATTTTTTTTTTATGCATATCATTTCTTGCCACTGTATGTATGTATGTATGTATGTATGTATGTATGTATGTATGTATGTCTAGAGAGATATATACAACCAGGGTAAGAAATGATAGTGTTGTTAAAGCTTGATTTACTGTATTGTAAATGATTGTGGCTATGCTGCTATGCATAGATGTGTGTTAAATGTATTTTATTATTAGAGAGATGTAATTTTTGGGCTTCTATACTGTACTGTAGGTTATGTAGAGGCTTGCTTTAGTATATTGTAATTTTTGGTGTCCTTTTTTGTACTGCACCGACACACTTTATTCGAGCAAATACCCAGTATGTACCTGGCAGATACCTGGAATGCGCCGCTCCTCACCTCTGACAAGCCCCGTTGCGTTTGCCTTCCCAGCCTGGGTTCATGCCTGGCTGACGGGCGGCTGATCTGTTAAATGATAATGATTAGGATTTAATAGGCTGCAATGCTTCGCGTGTCTACCAGATGGCATAAATTCATGAATTGTAATGCAGTATATATATATATACTGTGCAGTATTGCAGCCAGCGGGAATAAAATGCTTCAATCCCTGCCTGGAAAATAACCCAATGCACTCGGGCAGAAAACAGTCACAAACCTCAATACACCCGGGTATACCCGAATTCGTGGGACTAGCCGAGCTCGAATAAAGTGTGTCGCCAGAGTATGTTTTGAACTTGTTCTCTGTTACGATAGCTGTAGTTAATTGTGTAATTGGTATGGATGGTATTTTAATTGTTTAGGGATGTAATTCATGTGTGTTAATTCATTGATGGTGACTTTATTTGCTTACATAATATACTTCTTGTGATGTCAGGCAATTTTAGTTGGATTATTGTATTGTTAACATTGATTTGCAGCGTGTACATGTAGTTTACATGTTATGCTACATGTATACACTGTAAATGCAATGTTTTAAGTGGCATTTGAGGCTTCAGATTGAATGATTACATGAGATTTGTGTAGGAAATTGTTTTTTAATTCATTGTGGATGTTATGCATAAGTGGTGTTGCCATTGCAGGATGGCTTAACCCCTTAATTACCTTTGAGGTTAGTACCCGATAAGGTGATTAAGGGGTTCATTGGTATGTTAATGTCATTGATATGTATTGGCTATTTATTATTTTGGCAACGGACCCCAAGGATGATGCTGGCGGCGGAGCCTTCTTATTGATGAGGTTAGTAGAATTTTCTTTATTTTATTACGGTATTTAATGTGTTTCATAATTGCCAAATAATGTAGTATCCCTATGTGGATAATAGTTATTTGGCACATTATTGTACTGTATGTGCTGGGGGAGGGGGTATTGGCCCCAAGGGTATTTGGTAGGACTCCCCTGTGGGTAGTGGGTGAGGGTGGTTAGGCCTCAGGGTGTGGGGGGGTTAGTGGGGGAGGGTATGTGGGTGATGGTGGGTTAACCCCTTAATGACTGTAGCGGTTAATAACCGCTATGGTGATTAAGGGGTTAGGGGACATTACATTGGATGTTTTAATTCTTGTGTCTGTTTTGCAGAAGCGGATGGGGCATGGGCAGGATGAAGATGAGGATGGCCTTCATCGTGGCAGCCGCACATGGGTGAGTGCTATATGTATTTAATGTCTTTATTGTTCTGTTTGTATTTTAAATGGACAACTGCACTATTATCCATTTGTGGATAATAGTAATGTTGTCCATTACTGTATTGTATGTTGTGTATTGCTGCTATGTTTATTGGTGGAATTTGTCCCCAATAAACATGCTATTATGCGTTAACCCCTTCATTGCCTTAGCGGCTATCCACTATGGTAATGAAGCAGCATTAATGTATTTTAATAATATTGTGCGGGAGCAGGGGGCCCCCTGAGCTGAACCGCATTTATTTGTGGCTCAGAGACCCCCTGCTTTCCGAGTTACAGGCCCCGGTTTGGGGCATCGGTTATAGTGTGGACGCGATGTTTGTTGCGGGCACGTAGTGTATGGGACGCTATAAACATGGCGGCGACACTGCCCATCCAATCACACATACCGGGGCCTGTAACTCGGGAAGCAGGGGGTCCCTGGTCCACAAAGTGATGCGGTTCAGCTCGGGGGACCCCCTGCTCACTGTACAGTATTATTAAATAAATATTAATGCTGCTTCGCTACCATAGCAGATACCCTGTAAGGTAAGGAACGAGTCTTTATTGATATGTGTGTTTTACTCATAGTGTAGATGTGCAGAGGGTCTCCGGAGCTGAAGCGCTTTTGTTTTAGGTCCGGGGACCCCCTGCTTCCCGAGATACAGGCCCCTTTATGGGATGACGGTATACCTCTGCTTTGTTTACATTCCGCGGTCACGTGATCGGGACCTTTAAATGCAGAGGGATACCGGCACCTCATAAAGGGGTCTGTATCTCGGGAAGCAGGGGGTCCCCCGACCTGAAACCAATGCGGTTCAGCTCCGGAGACACCCTGCACATGCACACTATGAATAAAAGTTGTTTTAAAAATAATTTTTATTGTGCTGATGTTTGCGCCGAGAGAGCAGCAGATCTCTCTCTGCTGCAAATACAACTCGGCAGGGGACGGCTTCTCGGCAGTTTCTCGCCACCGGTTACACGCCATTTCATCAAATGGTGGTGGCGCATTTATTCCCCAGGGATTCGCCCCTTACAGCATACAGCCAGTTTAACACGCCAAAAACATGGCTAATTGCTAAACTGGCTAATGCATTTTTCCGCCGCTTACTGCATGATATCCTTAGACAGAAAGAACAGAATTATTTAACCTGTTTGGGGAGAGGCTTTTCCCCTCTCTACTTCAGCAGCCTTCCTGTCTCCAGGCTCTTGGGGAGAGGGGAGAGGAAACAGGAAAATCAGTCTTACATACCTGATTTCTAATTAGCATGACAGGTGACAGAAATCAGGCAGCAGACAAACTCTGGTCTGGATCTCTCATCCCTCAGTTCCAGCGCTTGCCAAACTGTGGGATGGAGTGCATGTATTATAAGGCTGCACTCCCAGGCTAAACAGGATAGAAACTGTTCAGTATCCTGGGAGCCCTATATATGGAATTTATTACCATCCCCTGGTTTCTGTCACAATATAAATATATATATATATATATATATATATATATATATATATATATATATATATATATATATATATATACAGTATGTAACCCACACTGACTGTCAGGTAACACACATGCACACTGCCCCCCTAATAGGTTCCCCTCCTATGGACATGGGACTATGATGAGCCAGTAGGGAGGCTGGTGAAGAAGGAGGAACTTGGAGGAAGAGGAGTTGTTAAAAGGGTACAGCCATGACAGTTAGAGGCAGATCTGCGCAAGCCTGAAGGAATTAGGCTAGATCGAGAGCAATCTGTGTGATGTGACCTGCAAGCGTCCCATGTTGGTGACATTGCAGTGGCTGAAAGGACAGAGAGCAGCCAAAAGTGCTGGAAAGCCCAGCAGCTGAGATCAGGAGCCGTTCGGAGGAGAGACAGACTATGGAAGGGATCTCCTGATGGTCATAGGAAACAGTGGTACAAAAAGAAACCTTTGCAAAGTACAGGCCTGCTACACCCAGTTACAAACACAAGTTCCAACGCTGTACCGGTACCTCAAATATAGGTTTGCATGCCCAGGATTGGGAAGCCTCTTGATTTGACATTAACATACACAACCGCACAGCATTTATGTGAACTGTAATGAGAATGTATTGTGATTAGTGTGTGGAGATCCTGTGTCTAAGGATCACGAGTTTCCTGTTAACCATTTAATATATATTGTTTGCTCCATGCACATGTGATATTTGTGATATCCATGCTCCACTACGCAGAATATGAGTACGGGGGGCCCGCCTTCCATGGGTTACAACAGACCTTATAGCACTCTATCATTTCAGGGATGCCTTATTGAAAACTACAAAGTAACTGGCACTACCAAAGATCTTGATCACTACAGATGCCTGCGGAATATGTGCACAAGGCAAACAAGATATGCAAAAGCACAATATTACTCTGACATCTTCACCAGAATACATCAAGCCCATCTAACTTCTGGAAGTTTATCAACAATATTTTCCAGCCTTCTAGCAATCAACAACCAAGTAATATCACTAAGGAGGATATTACTATGGCAAATCCCACTGACATTGCAAATGCATTCACTGATTACTTTGTGGGGTGTGCAACTAACGTATTAGCGAAAGGCAACCCAAACCACAAACATGAACCTCATTCTGAGAGCCCCACCCTCTCCCAACAATGCTCACAATTTTCAGTTTTCCAGTATCCGAAGAGGAGATTACACAAGCGCTCCTCAAACTATAACTAAGCAGCCAATGTGTACCTGATTTACTGCAATCTAAGTTCCTAAGACTTGGTGCCCCATCCATTGTCAAGCCAATTGCTTCCATAGTCAACTCTATTCTGTCGGCAGTCCATATCCAATGAAAAACAATGAAGCTCAAAGCTATATCCAATATGACAAAAATACACAGTGAAATACCTATGTATCTCTTGAAAAAGGGTAATTTTTTAAAACACTTTAGCCAAAGTGTTATAAGCCTGCTAGCCATGTCATGGCATGACCAAATAATGCAGGTCCTAACACTAATTGATTAAAATTCTTATTTTGCTCTATTATTAGAGGAACAGAAAAGGGGGGGGAAAGAGAAACACAAAATGATTGTGCCCCTAAAAGAATTCACTAAACTGCACACCACAGGTGTAAAATGTAACTTTTAATAAATTGACTTAAAACATATATTACCAAAGGTGGGTGTAACGTGAGTTAAAAATAAATTAAATCAAATAATAAATATATATCTCATGCATCTATGTCATCTAGTGTATATAATAGTAATATCCCAGTTTACCAGCTATTAATGGTGGGATTAGAGGCATATGATGCAATAGGTCAGAGTATTAGCCCCTCTGTATCAGCTGTTAGATCAGATGGTAACTATATGATAGTCAGCGAGACCAATGGAAGGTAATAGAAAGAAATAGAGAAATATCCAAACCTCCTAAAATTAACATATAATTAAATAATTCCGTAATTGGATCTGTCACTTAAGGTGCATAACCTGTGAATACAGGAACTAGCACTCACAGCCCCAGTGTTGATGAGTTCACAGCATATACATACACATGGGGGTAGGAGGAATGGCCGCAGTGCTCGCTGACTGCACAAACTAGACTAAATTCGCCAAGTTCTGTGATCTAAACATACTGAGACAGGAACCTAACAAAACTACATTAAAAACAGCTCCAAGTAGGAGACTGACAACATTGCACGTCCAATGCGCATTTCCCTGCAGCAAAGGAGCTTCTTCAGGGACAAATTTTACTGGGGGGGGAGAGGACTGGACCCTTATATACCCTGTCAGTACCTTAATGACACAGTTGATTACCGTCAGCTGTTGCGCATGCGCACTGAGCTCACGCCCACAGCATTAAAATAAGATATCAAAATCATCCTAATAGTGGGTATTAGAAAACTCTATTATCAGAATACCTTAAATGTACCACTGTTAGTGTCCTCCCGATCGTTACCCGAGCAAAGGCAACCGTTTTGAAGCATAACGGCGCCCTTGCCGGGTGCTACGCATGCGTGGGAACTTAGATAATATTCCTGTTGGGCAGTAGCCACATACCACGCATGCGCGGGGACTTAGAAATATTCCTAAAGATATAAGTCAAGTGCCGCGCATGCGCTAGGACTTAGAAGAATTTCCCATTAGGCATCCGTCAGATATCGCGCATGCGCGAGGACTTAAGACATTTGCCCATTAGGTATCCGACAGACAGCGCGCAAGCGCGAGAACTTATAATTATCTAGGCCGGATCGGCCATGCAGATCATATGGGGGTATTAGCTGTGTGTCACGCATGCGCGAAAACTTAGGGCTTGACGTTTTTGGTTACCTGAACCAAGACAGCCGTATGGAACTCAATGGGACATTGCCGTATATCGCGCATGCGCGGAAACTTAGAAAAAATTCTTGTTCAGAAGTAATTATGATGCGCACGCGAAAAACTGATCGCAAGGTATTGCAATGCACAGAAATGGACTGGCATTGCACAGCAGCCTTACGTATAGTCATTGAATGACATCAAAATACATGTAGTAACAGAATTTAAAGGTATAAACCAAAAACAGGGCAACAAGGGTATTAGTCCTGACATAGTGTGACAATTCATGTCTAATACACATACTGAATAATAGAAGTCCCCAGCAGGTATGTGTTACTGAGCAATGTGTCATTGAAAAATGCAGAAATGGACCAAAAATTCTAATTCAATAAAGTAAATATATAGTTATACATGCATAAAGTTAGTATCTAGTATTTACAAAATTATAAATGAGTCAGCATGTATAAACACATTACACACATGATAAACCCAAAACCAGGGTTTACAACTATGGTATTATAGTCACTAATTTGAAAAAATATAATAATAGTCATAGAATAATCTCAACCAATACCAGGGCTGGCTACTAACACAGCCGACATAGATAATGACCAAACTGGTCATAAGGAGAGGCATGAATGGTGATATACACAGGGAAAACAATATATATATAAAAAGATATGATTGTTCAACCATAGAACCGGATTTAAATAAAAGGTGTAAAGGTAAACCCTTCATTGAGTCCGTTTGGACTCCTAGTTTTCAACTTGTAAATCCATTCTGCTTCGATACGAAGGAGGGATTGGTCAGTATTGCCGCCTCTCATGGGACATTTCAGTTGGTAGATGCCCATGAATTTGATAACATTAACATCGCCATTGTGATATTGTGTGACGTGTCTAGCGATTGATGTTTCAGCAGAATGCTTGATAGAATTAATATGTTCCAAGACACGTCTGCGGAGTTGTCTAGTGGTCTTGCCAACGTATCTCTTACCACAATTACATGTGATAAGATAGATAACGTTGGTAGTCCGACAGTTGATAAAGCTGTCAACACAATATTGCATGGTATTATCATGATTTGCAAATTCTTTGGCAACGTTAATGTATCTGCAGGCTTTACAGCCCTGGCAGCGGTACATCCCCTTAACTGGACTCAACCATGTAGATGTCTTAGCACGCTGAAAATGGCTATTCACAAGGGAGTCTTTAAGGTTTTTGGAAAGCCTGCTGGTAATAATAGGTCTAGAGCCTATAACCTCCGCCAAGTCTGTATCAGCCTGAAGGAGGTGCCAATGCCTGGCAAAGATCTTTTTAATAGCCCACCACCTTTTGTTAAAGGTGCCAATGACTCTGATTGTGTTGTCTTTAGATTTTTTGTTGTTTTTACTCGTGGACAAAAGGGAACTCCTATCACTGTGCAGCGCCCGATGATAAGCCTCGTTCAACGTTTTTAACTTGTATCCACGATAGAGGAAGAATGATCGCATTGGATCTGTCACAACCAGCTGCATGCAAGACCTGCTCACTTGGAAAGTAAGGAGGGGCAAGCTTAAACCCTGGGGGTGAGGGACCACTGACCTCCAAAACAGCTAAGACCAGCAGGACAAAGTTACTCACTTTCCAAGTGAGCAGGTCTTGCATGCAGCTGGTTGTAACAGATCCAATGCGATCATTCTTCCTCTAATTATAGAGGTAAATAAGAATGTTAATCAGTTAGTGTTAGGAACTGTTAATGGTCATGCCTTGATGTGGCTAGCAGGCTTATAATGTTTTGGCCAAAGGGTTTAACTGAATTACCCTTTTTCAAGAGATATATAGGTATTTCACTGTGTATTTTTGTCATATGGATGTAGCTTTGGGCTTCTTTGTTTTTTGTTGTATACATTTAGCCACGCCCACTAGCACTCCAATTCACACACACACACACACACACACACACACACGCACGCACGCACGCACGCACGCACACACACACATACAGTCATGTGAAAAAGAAAGTACATCCTCTTTGAATTCCATGGTTTTTACATATCAGGACATAATAACAATCATCTGTTTTTAGCAGGTCTTAAAATTAGGTAAATACAACCTCAGATGAACAAAAACACATGACATATTACACCGTGTCATGATTTATTTAACAAAAATAAAGTCACCATGGAGAAGCCATGTGTGAAAAACTAAGTACACCCTTACTGCTTCCATAGGAATTAAGATGCTTATTAGCAGACAGGTGCTGCTAATCAAATGCCCTCGATTAATTGATCATCAGCAAGTGTGACCACCTCTATAAAAGCTGAAGTTTTAGCAGTTTGCTGGTCTGGAGCATTCAGGTGTGTGTTAACACAATGCCAAGGAGGAAAGAAATCAGTAATGATCTTAGAGAAGCAATTGTATTTACCTAATGGTGCAGCCGCAGCAACGCAGTAGGAACGAGACAGCACTCAGAGGTAATTTTCATAAAGATTGTATTGAAAATTACCTCTGAGTGCTGTCTCGTTCCTACTGCGTTGCTGAGGCTGCACCACTGCTGTGAGGAACACCCCTGCCCATATATATATATATATATATATATAAATATACAGTGTATATATATACAGTGTTCGACAATCATATACATTTATACGCCCGGGACGAGTGGATTTAACCTCCGGGCGAGTAAATATTGGCCCAAGCAGCACACGTATTTGTTTCTTTAAATGTTCCCTGCTCGCGCTGAATTTTCCCCAACGAGCAGCCATTCTTTTCCCATGGAGGACACAGTAAGTATTATCTGTGCCTTCCCCCACCTTCTTCCCCTCCCCGGCGCTCCTGCTGCCCGCAGTTATGGAGATGGGAGCGAGGATTCCCCCTCATGTCCCCGCTTCCCCCCGGTCCCGCGTCAGAGAGCGCGGCGGGTGATGGGAGCGGGGATGCCCCCTCATGTCCCTGCTTCCCCCCCCGCTTCCCCCCAGTCCTGTGTCAGAGAGCGCGGCAGGTGATGGGAGCGGGGATACCCCCTCATGTCCCCGCTTCCCCCCCCCTGCTTCCCCCGGTCCCGCGTCAGAGAGCGCGGCGGGAGATAGGAGCGGGGATGTCCCCTCAGGTCCCAGCGGAGCAGGAGATGGGTGGGTGGGGGGGGATATGGGGGGAGCGTGGTGGTGCTGGTCACGGCCTTTCCAAAAGGTGTGTAGAGTGAGACAGTGAGTGTGTGTGTGTGTGTGTGTGCATGGGAGAATGTGTGTGTTTGTGTGTCTATATGGGAGAGTGTGTGTGTGTGTGTGTATATGGGAGAGTGTGTGTGTGTGTGTGTGTGTGTGTGTGTGTGTGTGTGTGTGTGTGTGTGTGTGTGTGTGTGTGTGTGTGTGTGTGTGTGTGTGTGTGTGTGTGTGTGTGTGTGTGTGTGTGTGTGTGTGTGTGAATGTGTGTGACACCAGAGGTACTCCCCCAATCAGTCACCCCCCCCGCCCCAGTCAGTCACCCACACAGCCCCAGTCAGTCACCCCCCCTGCCCCAGTCAGTCACACCCCCTGCCCCAGTCAGTCACCCCCTCTGCCCCAGTCAGTCACCCCCCTGCCCCGGTCAGTCAGTCACCTCTGCTTCAGTCAGTCACCTCTGCCCCGGTCAGTCAGTCACCCCTGCCCCGGTCAGTCAGTCACCCCTGCCCCAGTCAGTCAGTCACCCCTGCCCCGGTCAGTCAGTCACCCCTGCCCCAGTCAGTCAGTCACCCCTGCCCCAGTCAGTCAGTCACCGCTGCCCCAGTCAGTCAGTCACCCCTGCCCCAGTCAGTCAGTCACCCCTGCCCCAGTCAGTCAGTCACCCCTGCCCCAGTCAGTCAGTCACGCCTGCCCCAGTCAGTCAGTAACCCCTGCCCCAGTCAGTCAGTCACCCCTGCCCCAGTCAGTCAGTCACGCTTCCCCAGTCAGTCACCCCATCTCCCCTCTCTCTGGTCTCCCCCATCTCTGGTCTCCCCCATCTCCCCTCTCTCTGGTCTCCCCCGTCTCCCTCTCTCTGGTCTCCCCCGTCTCCCCTCTCTCTGGTCTCTCTCTCCCCTCTCTCTTTCTCTCCCCTCTCTCTTTCTCTCCCCCTCTCTGTCTCTTTCTCTCTCTCCCCCCTCTGTCTCCTTCTCTCTCTCCCCCTCTGTCTCCTTCTCTCTCTCCTCTCTCTCCTCTCTCTCCCCTCTGTCTCCTCTCTCTCTCTCTCTCTCCTCTCCTCTCTCTCTCTCCTCTCTCTCTCCTCTCTCTCTCCTCTCTCTCTCCCCTCTCCCTCTCACCTCGTCTCTCCTCTCTCTCCTCTCTCTCCTCCCTCTCCCCTCTCCCCTCTCCTCTCTCTCCCCTCTCCTCTCTCGCTCCCCTCTCTGTATCTGGATATCTTATCTACTCTATATATCTTAACTGTCCTATACTACACCAAAATAACTTATACTGCTTTCTTCCAGATCTGACTCAAGCTTCACACGGAAGACATCGGAATCCCCCCTAATCCAGAAGACAGGTAGGGAACACCTCCCCTCCAATTTATAACATTGGGGGATTGAGGGTACCTGGACATTGAGGGACTGCGGATCAGGTAAGATCCCAGGCGGGATTGCTGCTTTAGATATTGTGAAGCGGGGACATCCAGACACTGGTTAAGGGGTTCAGGAAACTAGTCATTCACATCTGGCTTTTATTTCTAGATCCGACATTTACACACACACACACACACACACACACACACACACACACACACACACACACACACACACACACACACACACACACACACACGCGTAACAAGGACTAATTGTAGTATAATGTAATAAATACATTTGTCAAAAACGAATGTTGTTTTGACTAGGAATTTATTAAATGTATTTTATTTATACATTTTATTTTAAAGCGGGTTGGGGGTGGTACTAGGGGTGGTGTTGGGGGCGGGACTAGGGGTGGGGTTGGGGGCGGGACTAGGTGGCGAGTAGATTTTTTGGTTGGGCGAGTAGATTTTTGGGTGATTTGTCGAACACTCTATATATATATATATATATATATATATATATATATATATATATATTATGTGGTACATTTTTGGGTTCCTTAGAGCTTGCTGGGTATCTATGTGTTTATTAACTGCAGGCCATATCTATAAGACCTGGAAAACTGCCAGTGTTGTCCCAATCTTCAAAAGTGGGAACAAAAACACTGTCTCAAACTATAGGCCAATCTCTCTTTATGCGATACTATCCAAAGTCATGGAAAAATGTGTTCACTCCCAATTAAGCAACTACTATACCAAGACAAATTTACCTAGCCAATTCCAATCTGGCTTTCGCACCAAACACTCTATTGTAACTACCCTGGTAAAATTTTGCAATGAAATCCAGTGTGGAATTGAACTGGGACAACTCAACTCACTGGTGCAGTATTCCTAGATTTTATAAAGGCTTTTGATACTTTTGATCATGTTCTCTTGCTTAACAAGCTCCAGTGCTCTAGTTTCATTCCTACCTATCAGGTAGATCCCAGCATGTGTCTATCTCAGGCTCTAACTCCAACCCCTTGGATATCACCCGTGGTGTCCCGCAAGGTTCTGTTCTGGGGTCCCTACTGTTCTCAGTGTTCATCAATGATCTTCCTACAGCTTTTAAGGGAGCTTCAATACACATGTATGCAGATGTCACAATCTTATATGCACACAGACCTAGCCTCTCCGACCTTGAACACATACTTCAATATGACTTTTTGAGACTTGAAAATTGGATTTCCCAAAACAAACTGTTTTGTTTTTTTCAAATAATTTTATTTAGTTTTACAGCATATGTTAAATCAAAACCTTACAGCAGGTACCAAATACAGTTGTACAGAATCAACTTTATATATCCACATCCAATATTCAGTTTTTCCCCTAATCAGCTGATACATACAGGCATACCCTGTTTTAAGGACACTCATTTTAAGTGCACTCACGAGTAAGGACATAACGCCCAATAGGCAAACGGCAGCTCACGCATGCGCCTGTCAGCACGTCCTGAACAGCAATACCGGTTCCCTACCTGTACCGAAGCTGTGCGCAAGCGGGGAGACAATAGAGCCTGTTACACATGCGTTATTTACATCAGTTATGCACGTATATGACGATTGCAGTACAGTACATGCATCGATAAGTGGGGGAAAAGGTAGTGCTTCACTTTAAGTACATTTTCACTTTACATACATGCTCTGGACCCATTGCGTACGTTAATGCTGGGTATGCCTGTACTGTAGTGCCGACGAGTATTCTAAAACAAATCTGGGGCAATCATCAACAAGACCCAGGTACATGCTGGGTTCATCCTAGGTACATGCTGGGTACATGCTGCAACATTTCAGTGACATTTCTGCAGACAGACTAATGGCCCGTCGATTAACAGCTGTGTTAATCCGATGGGCCATTAGTCTCTGCAGAAATGTCACTCAAATGTTTGCAGCATGTACCCAGCATGTACCTGGATCTTGTTGGTGATAGCCCCAGATTTTCCAAGGCAAGTTTAAGGCACGTTTTAGAATACTCGTCGGCGCACCTGTAGGTGTGGACTTAGTGATGCTCTTGGTTGATCCAAGCAACTGAGCTATACCATTGCTGTCTATTAAACTTAAACAGGGGGACAGACGATAAAATAAAAAAAATTATATTACGAAAAGATATCTGTAGGAGGGACGGGAGGGTAAGACTAGGGGGGGGGGGGACCAGGGAGGGAGGAGGGTGGATTCCCTTATCCCCTCCGTCCCCAGGTCAACATTAATCAAATGTTTCTCTTCTGTTTATTTTAGTGTTCGATCCATGGTTCCCATGTTCTATAAAAGGTATCTGTCGATTGTTTCATGAATTCAGTTAGTTTCTCCATGGTCATTACCTTGTTAATTCGTTTCTCTACTGTGCGTCTGGAAGGTGGGGCTATTTTCTTCCATGAGGCCGTGATTGAACACATGGCTGCTGTCAATATGAATGAGATTAGCCATCTCAGTGTGTGACTTATATCTTCTATTGGTTTTGGCAGAATGTAAATGAGGGGATCCACAGGGATCGTTCCCTCTGTCATGTCTTTTATCATTTCTTGAATTATTATCCAAAATTTCTGTATTGCGGGGCATGTCCACAACAAGTGGGCCATATCCCTTTTCTGTCCGCAACCCCTCCAACACAGGTCTGGGACTTATTGGTACATATGTATAAGTCTATCTGGGGTTAAGTATTAATGGAATATGATTTTATATATGTTTTCCTTTGTCGTGGTGCAGATTGATGTTTTGGCCACGTATTCCCAAATATCTTCCCATTCATCTCTGTCTATAGTAACATTTAAATCCTCGACCCACTTAAGCATGTAATTATGATCTGGGGTGTTTCCTGATGCCTCCATTCCCAGGTAGATTTTCGTAATCAGACCTTTCTGATATACTCCCTTCTGACAGTATGACTCGAAGCTGGTAATCTCAGGAAAGGCTGAGCTGTGTGATATCTTGCTCACAAAATGTCGTAACTGAAAATATTTAAATAATGAAGGTCAGGAGCCTCATATTTGGTGCATAGTTCCTAGAAGCTAAGAATCTTCCCCTTACTCAGAAGGTCTGCAACTGTCCGTATATTTTTATTATTATATTGATTGAACTGTTTTGGATCACATCCCGGTGGAAAATCCAGATTATTGAGAAGAGGTGTTAACTGGGATGGAGATGAGGTAAATTTATATTTTCCTTTGGTTCTATTCCAGATGGTCCACGTACATCCCATCGGGCCCAATTTGAATCTTTTAGTATCCGAATCCTGTCCTCCAGGGGACCACAGGGAGTTTTCTAGTGGGGTACCCCCTGAGTAATGGGCTTCAATACCCAGCCAGCAAAACAGCCTCGGACCAGCATTCCAAACTACTGCCTGCCTCAACTGGGCAGCCTGATAGTATTTTACTTTGTCCGGGACCCCCATACCTCCCCTTGCTCTTGATGCTAACACAACTGATCTCGCCTCCTCTGCCTTTCGTTCTGCCAAATAAATTGGAAGATTAGCCTTTGTAGGGGTGCTATTGACAGCGCAAAGAGGAGAGTAGACCAGCTGGTCAAAGTTAATAAACACAATATTTTTGTCACATTGGATGTTGCTCTGGACTTCTTTGTTTCTTGTTATACTGTATACATTTAGCCATGCCCAGTAGCACTCCCATTGACACATATATACATATATATATACAGGCATATCCCGGTTTAAGGACACTCACTTTAAGTACACTCGCGAGTAAGGACATGTCGTCCAATAGGCAAACGCCAGCTCACGCATGCGCCTGTCAGCACGTCCTGAACAGCAATACTGGGTTCCTACCTGTACCGAAGCTGTGCGCAAGCGGGGAGACTATAGAGCCTGTTACAAATGTGTTATTTACATCAGTTATGCACGTATATGACGATTGCAGTACAGTATATGCATAGATAAGTGGGAAAAAGTTAGTGCTTCACTTTAAGTATATTTTCGCTTTACATACATGCTCCGGTCCCATTGCGTACGTTAATGCGGGGTATGCCTGTATTGTGGTAATTTGGGGGGGTTTCTGAGAACTTGCTGGGTATCTGTGTGTTTATTAACTTTGTCCAGCTGGTCTCAGCTGTTTTGGAGGTTAATGGCTCCTCCCTCCCAGGGTTTAAGCTCGCCCCTACCCACAACCAAGTAAGCAGATTTTCTTTTCATGCAGCTGGTTGTGACAGGTTCAATGCTAGGACTATTCTTCCTCTATTATAGAGGTAAATTAGAATTTTAATCAGTTAGTATTAGGACCTGCAAATTGGTTATGCCTTGATGTGGCTCGCAGGCTTATACCCTTTGGCCAAAGTGTTAACTAAATTACCCTTTTTCATTAGATATATAGGTATTTCACTGTGTATTTTTGTCACATTGGATGTTGCTCTGGACTTCTTTGTTTCTTGTTATATACATTTAGCCACGCCCAGTAGCACTCCTTTTGACACTTATATAAATATATATATATTGTGGTAATTTGGGGGGGTTTCTGAGAGCTTGCTGGGTATGTGTGTGTTTATTAACTTTGTCCAGCTGGTCTCAGCTGTTTTGGAAGTTAGTGACTCCTCCCTCCTAGGGTTTAGTCTCGCCCCTCCCCACTTTCCAAGTAAGCAGGTTTTCTTTTCATGCAGCTGGTTGTGACAGGTTCAATGCTAGGACCATTCTTCCTCTAATTATAGAGGTAAATAAGAATTTTAATCAGTTAGTATTAGGACCTGCGAATTGGTTATGCCTTGATGTGGCTTGCAGGCTTATATGCTTTGGCCAAAGGGTTAACTAAATGACCCTTTTTCAAAAGATAAATAGGTTATATACAAGATAGAGTTTAGTCTGCTTACTAAGATTTTACTATAGATCTTAAGATCCGTGTTTAGTAAGGAGATTGCGCGGTAACTGCCACATTGGAGTGGGTCTTGGCGTTCTTTATGTATTATGGCTAAATTCGCTGCCCCATGGGCACTGGGATCGGACCGCCCTCCAAGAACATACATGGTGCGAGGGTCAGGAGAAACTTTTTATAATATATGTTTGAGAGTCCATCTGGCCCAAGGGATTTTGCTGCCTTTAGTGCTTTAACTGCCTCCACTAGTTCAAGTTGTGTTATTTTCTTCTTTAAGGTGCCTACCTCTGTATGATTCAGTTGGGGAAGTTTGCAGTTTTCAAGATATTTTGAGATTGCATCTACAAGTATATTAGAGGTTTCCTTCCCAGGCGGGCCCAGGTTGTGTAGTTGTGTATAAAATTTGGTAAACTCTTGGGATATCTCTTTTTCATAATGTAGAATTTTACCGGTATGGGGAGGGGGGGGTGGGAATGAAGGCGGAGGAGCATGGGGAATGGGGATTGGGGAGGAGGGTGAGAGGTGGTGCATGGTGCATGGAGGGAGAGCACCTATTTTCCTTTAGTATGTATCTGTTGCTGCCCTGTGCTGCAGGATTTTTCTCCATTTGTACAGATCTGTAGGGGGGAGGTAGGCTCAAACCATTTCCTATCTTAACATTTTAACCTCTTGGCCTTTTAACTTAATCGGAGTGTAATTAAACATTTCTAGTATCTACCAAACATTTCTGAACATATCGGAATTAGAAAACACAAACATTAAGCTTACCCATATGAGTGAGTGAGGGATGTGTGTAGCTTGGATGGTTTTTGTTCCTTTGTGAAGTTATTATTAGCTAGTACTGCTAACGGAGTAGGGGCTCCTTGTTTCGGGATTGTCCCCTTTTGTCTAAGGGTTCCTCTATAAAGTATCCACCCACCTAACAAATCTAGGGTGATGCTGATGTTGAGCCTCTCTGCTTCACTCCCTTCATAATGGAAACTTTTGTGGTCACATGTCCAACTAGTTGGGGGCGAGCCTTCACGATCCGGCACCAGTCTCTCGTGAATCAGGACCCCTTCTCGCAAGGCAGTCCTATTGGCATCTTAGGGTTGGTTCCCTTACCCCACATAGTCCCATCAGCTCACGTAGAAGTCCACGTGAGGTCCAAATCCTCCCGCCGAACCTGTCAGAAGTGGGAGGCAAGATCCGAACCCACGAACCAAAGCCAGCACGCCCTGGGACCCCCGCGATTGGGGGCCTCCACTCAAGGGTGAGTGATGTACTCCACTAGGCTGTATGTTTCACCGGGGCCATTGGGAGGGATCCCAACAGTGTGGGAGGAGCCCCTCGCAGGACTCAACTAATGATCACACACACATACAATAACAATAAACTTTACTGATATGCGAACACTATTATACGGTGATATAGTTAACGAAATGGACTAACCCTTCCCTCTAGAAGTACAACTAGCCAATGCACCTCACAGGGCACAACCCTCCACCATGTCCCCACACCGTGTCCAATGTCCCACACACAAACCCCAAGTGTGTGTGGTGACCGCGCGGCCCACTGGTATAAGAATGTTATAGTTGGTGCACTTGTAGTAAAGGTACCTGCCGGGCGCTCCAGCACCCGGTCACCCCAACAGTGATCAGAATGGATCCACGATCCAGTGACCTTTGCTCCAGCATCATGATTGGGGATTTTAATTATCCAGACATAGACTGGGGAAATGAGATTAGCATTACAACAAAAGGAAACAGGTTTTGGGGGTGCTTAAAGACAATTATATGACCCAAATTATTGAGGAACCAACCAGGAGAGGGGCTGTACTGGATGTGGTAATATCAAACAATGTAGAAGTAATAACAAATATTCAAGTCCTGGAACATTTGGGTAACAGTAATCATAACATGGTCTCATTTGAAATAAATTATCAAAAAAAAAACAGATTACTTGGGTTCAACAAAGACCTTAAACTTTAGAAAGGCAGATTTGAATAAACTGAGGTATAATCTACAAGTAATACACTGGGATGATGTTTTTGCAGGGAAAATTGTAAAAGAAAAATGGGCAGTCTTTAAAAGATTGTTAGAAAAGCACACTTATCAGTGTATACCCATGGGTAATAAGTATAAAAGAAATAAGTCAAAACCAATGTGGCTAAATAAACAGGTAGGGGAGGAAATGGACAAGAAGAGGAAGGCTTTTAGATTCTTTAAGTCAGAAGGGACGGAGACATCGTATCAGAATTATAAGGAATGTAACAAAAATTTGCAAAAGGGCAATCAAATTAGCAAAAATGAAAAAAGGATTGCAATAGAAAGTAAGTTCAACACTAAAAAAGTTCTTTAAGTACCGTAATAACAAAAAAATGAGAAAAGAAAATATAGGACCCTTTCAGTGTGAGATGGGTAGGCAGATTATTGGAGATAAGGAAAAAGCAGAGGTATTAAACAAATTCTTTGCCTCTGTGTTTACCAGGGAGGAATCAAGTTCAATAGTAGTGCCGCAGGAGGAAGCCACAACCTCCATATTAATGAACAATTGGTTAACTGAGGAAGAAGTTAATAAGCGGCTTGAAAAAATTAAAGTAAATAAGGCCCCTGGCCCCGATGGCATACATCCAAGAGTTCTCAAGGAGTTAAGCTCAGTAATAGCCAATCCATTATATTTAATATTCATGGACTCCATTTCCACAGGCTCAGTACCACAAGATTGGCGTAAAGCAGATGTGGTGCTTATATTTAAAAAGGGAGCTAGATTACAACCAGGGAATTACAGACCTGTAAGCCTGATTTCAATAGTGGGGAAACTACTTTAATACGGTTTAATACGGGATAATATTCAGGAATTCCTAATGGAAAACACAATGATTAGTAATAGTCAGCATGGATTTATGAAGGATAGATTATGCCAAACTAACCTTATTTGTTTCTTTGAGGAGGTAAGTAGGAATTTAGACCGGGGTAATGCAGTTGATGTGGTCTACTTAGATTTTGCAAAGGCTTTTGATACGGTTTCACACAAGAGGGTGGTGTACAAAATAAAGAATATTGGACTCAATAATAATATATGCACCTGGGTTGAAAACTGGTTAAAGGACAGACAACAAAGGGTTGTCACAAATGGAACTTTTTCAGGTTGGGCTAAAGTCATGAGGTGAGTACCTCAGGGATCGGTACTGGGACCCCTGCTTTTTAACTTGTTTATTAATGACCTTGAGGTTGGCATCGAGAGCAGTCTCCATCTTTGCTGATGATACTAAATTGTGTAAGGTAGTAGAATCAGAGCAGGATGTAATTTCTCTTCAGAAGGACTTGGAGAGACAGGAAACATGGGCAGGTAAATGGCAAATGAGGTTTAATACAGATAAATGTAAGGTTATGCATTTGGGATGCAAGAATAAAAAGGCGACTTACAAATTAAATGGGGATAAATTGGGGGAATCCTTGATGGAGAAGGATTTAGGAGTGCTTGTAGACAGCAGGCTTAGCAGTAGTACCCAAAGTCATGCAGTAGCTGCAAAGGCAAACAAGATCTTAACTTGCATTAAACGGGCAATGGATGGAAGGGAAGTAAACATTATTATGCCCCTTTACAATTTTGGTCACCAATCCTAAGAAAAGACATTATGGAACTAGAGTGCAGAGAAGAGCCACCAAATTAATAAAGGGGATGGATAATCTAACATATGAGGAGAGGCTTGCTAAATTAGATTTATTTACATTAGAAAAGAGGCGTCTAAGAGGGGATATGATAACTATATACAAATATATTCGGGGACAATACAAGGAGCTTTCAAAAGAACTATTCATCCCACAGGCAGTACAAAGGACTCGGGGCCATCCCTTATGGTTGGAGGAAATGAAATTTCACCAGCAACAAAGGAAAGCGTTCTTTACAGTAAGGGCAGTTAAAATGTAGAATTCATTACCCATGGAGACTGTGATGACAGATACAATAGATTTGTTAAAAAAAAGGTTGGACATCTTTTTAGAAAGGAAAGGTATACAGGGATATACCAAATAAGTAAACATGGGAAGGATGTTGATCCAGGGAGTAATCCGATTGCCAATTCTTGGAGTCAGGAAGGAATTTATTTTTCCCCTTAATGGGTTTTTTTTGTTTGCCTTCCTCTGGATCAATAAGTAAGTATAGATATAGGATAAAGTATCTGTTGTCTAAATTTAGCATAGGTTGAACTTGATGGACGTACGTCTTTTTTCAACCTTATCTACTATGTAATTATGTAACCAGTAGGACCCTTAGGGTAAGATGGCTGCTCCGCTGCCCCTTCCTCCCTCCTCACTGCGCTGCGACCGCCATCTTGTTTTCGTGGCAGACTCAGATTGGTCCTCCGGTTGGGTGCGCGCGTGCCGCTCTTCCTCTCCCTTGGAGACCCTGCTCATCCAGGGAGGGCTTCTCCTATCCTCCCGGATCCCTGCTGGAACTCCGAGGGTGGGGGAGAGAACCGCAGATGTATCTGAAGGACAGGTGCAAGCAGCTTCACAGCGTCTCACTCGCTCCTTGCTGTGTACTTCCGCGTGCGTCACTGCCGTCGCGTCACTTTCTGCTACCGCGTCACAGCTAAGGGCGGAAGTTCCAACTGTGTCTGGTATCAGCTCCAAGCTTGCCAGTCCTTCCAATCTCAAGTTCTCTGCTGCAACTCTACGCATTTCGCTGATTGCCCCACCCGATTTTATTTGGGAAAATGTGAGTTCATTATACTTGTGATGATTTTGCATTATATCCAGTTCGAATAGTATGCACTATTGTGGTCTCTTTTATTTTTATTTCCATATCCTACCTATTGAGGGTTATCCTGGTCTTATCAACTAAAGGGCTCCAGTCAGAGGGAGAAGGATCTCTGACATGCGATATTATACGGTGATTCTTGTGAGTTCTATTTCTAAAGATTATTAAGAACATTAGCAGTGATTACAGTCTGCACTATATATGTTTTATTTCTTTTACATACAGAATATCACGATTACTCTTCTGCGCTCCTCCTCATCTCCAAGCAAAGAAGATACCACCTCAATACCCTTTACAGTAAGTCCCATCAGATCTTCATTATGAAACTGGAGGAAATGCTTGGAGACTCCATGTTTGCTGAAACCTGCTATTATGTTTCTCCTATGTTAAAGGAACCTCATTTTTATTGTTCTTTTTGTAGGGCTCACATACTGCTTCACACAGGGGCACTCTAACACATATACCACATAAGATGAGTTGCAATTTACAAAGTCTCTCATTTTAAATGTTACATTGCGACTCCTGGAGCTGACACTCTTTCTTTCCTTTTGATCATGAAAATCACATGTGAGGCACCTACTGTTGCTGAATTGCATCTGAAGCATCCTTTCAATTTGTTAGGGTTATGTGGATTCTCTTTGTATCTTTTATGTTAACTTGGAGCTATGATACTCTTCAGATTTCTATTCTTCGGTTAGCTAAGGTAATAAAGCTGCTTTTATTTTATTTTGATAACATATTATTGTAGCAGTGGGTCTCCGGAGCTGAACCGCATTGATTTCAGGTCCGGGGTCCCCCTGCTTCCCGAGTTACAGGCCCCGTTGTGGAGTGCTGATATCTCTCTTGTTTGTTTATATCCCCCGATCAAGTGGGCCGTGACATGGGAGTATTTAAACATGGCTGCCAGGATACCAGCACCACATAATGGGACCTGTAACTCAGGAAGCAGAAGGTCCGCAGACATGAAATCAATGCGGTTCAGCTCTGGAGACCCCCTGCTAAAATACAGTATTATTAAAATAAAAGCCCCGCGATCGCCTGTTAGAGGCGCGCAGGTAGAGTAACTGATTCAGTCTCTCTCACTTTGCGTCTACTACTTACAGTACAGGTGCAGCCAGGTAGTATTTACACTGCACGAGTCCCATTAAAATGGAGGGACTCCTGCTGTGTTAATCCGATGGTCCATTACAGCCTGCTGTGGACTATCTATCTGAGTGGTTGCGAGATGCTCATGGATTTTCCATCAAACATTGGCTCAAAACCGGCAGTTGCATCTGTATGAGTCTTGATAAGTTGATTATAGTATCGTATGTGGAGTATAGCAGCACTAGTATGTATTATTTAGGTGTTGTTATCATATTACAACTAATTACCTCTATTCATTAGATATTCTCACAATAGTTGCTTTGACTGTCCACATTTCATGTATCACACTATCTTTACATAGACCTAATTATTGGGATATATATTAGCTTTCCCATACAAGGTTCATCTTATCCCTTGATCTGCTACACATTGAAAAATTTCTGGTGTCAACACTGGACAATCTATCCATGAGGAAAGTGTATATTTTCAACACCTCGTACCTCATTCTCATTGAATTATAGCTATTATAGCTCTATATTGCTATTTCCTGGTTACAGTGAACATTATTGAGAGACAATGGTTCATTCCTAGTGATAATTTAGCCAATATTATTGTATCCGTGTGTCTCTAATATCTGATATTATCAACCATCTGTACTCATTTTAGATATTTTGGTTCTAGTTTTAATATATGTATTAAAAGTTATTTTTTTATACAGTGGTGTGCATACAAGTGATTTTCTTTCGGTGGACATTCTTTTTGCCCTCCAATCTGTAATCATATTAACTCCTAAAGCACCAGATTGATTAAAATACATCTTATTCCATGATATTATCATGACAGGGCCCCCTAAGCATAAAAAGCCCTCCAAAATAAATGTAGCGGGCTTGTAAGCACCCCTCATCTCACACACTTTGCTTTCACCCCTCGCTGCCCCCCCTCTCATCCTCACACTCCACCCACCCTTAGGCCTGGGACATAGAGGAGCAAACAGCGCTGAACCGCGCTCCTGCTCTGCCTCGCCTGCTCCAAAATGGGGCTTTTCCCTGTCCTTGCAGGCGAGGCAGTGAGCACGCTCTGGGGGCGGGGCGGGGCGGGGGCGGGGTGGAGGCAGGGTGGGGGTGGAGTGGAGGTGTGCCAGGAGGCGAGTGGGAGGCGGGGCTAGTCCCCCACTCCCATTGGATGGGAGCGGTCACGTGACCGCTCCTCTGCTTCCCCGAGCGGCAAATTTCAAAACTGCCTGTCTCGGGAAAGTTTCTCAGCCTCCGCACGCATCAGCGCGCATGCGGAGGGAGAAACTATAGCCACGCTGATGACAGATGCAGGGGCTTTGTGCATCTGCTCAGCGCGGCTCAGCCCGCCTCAGCGAGCTTAAAACCACTATGTCCCAGGCCTTACTGTCCCTTTATTCCCCCCATGTCCCCTCCCCCTTCTTACTCTTCCTTCCCCTCTCACTCACTCTTCCCCCTCCTCTCTCCATCACCAATCCCCACTCCTCGCACACTACATCACACACAATCCCCCTGTTGAAATGGACTGGGGAGGTTTCTGGAGAAGAATTGATGGTGATGTTTTGTTTCCCTTTAGTCTGTTCTGTTATGTCTTTAGTGTCCATTTTGTGTGTAAGAATGTGTGTGTGTGGTATGAATGAGATTCACTCAAGGTAGATTTATGACCGTGTCTGTAGTTTAACGCCCATATTCCTAGTATCAAGAAGTACTTGGTTCCCATAGAGAACTGTTTTAATCCAGTTTTAACAAGATTTTAATGATCTCTAAAATGATTGGCTTAGAATAAGGGAGTAGTTTTTATATTCTGCCTAGTAACCTATGTTAAACAAAGGAAGATAAAGTGTATATAAGACTTGCATGGGACCTCTCCTTGAAGAGCATCTCATTGACGTTTGTATGTATGATCATACTCTATGCTGTACAGTCAATAAACTACTCATTATCAAAGAACCCGTGTTTGCGCTGATATATTTTGGTTTGCAAACGACAGTTTTCGCGACGAGGAATGGAATTCCAATATCTCGGGCACATGGACCAGAGGAGACAGACAGCTCTCAATGGAATACTCAATGCTATGATCATTTGATTAATAAGTTAAGGCACCTTTTGAAATGCCTTTTGTTTAAAATGTTGAGTGTTTCATGAGGCCATGATGTTTCTTTGAAGTCATGCCTATGTGATGGAATTCCGATAATGTTTTCCAAAGTTAAAGGAAAGTCCCCTTGCGTGTTTTCTGTTTGTGTGTAACCAGTAAATATATTTCAATTTTATTTGTTCTGGTTAGGATATGTTTGGGAATTTTTTAAGATGCTACTAAAAGCTCACAAGCACACTGTTTAAATTATATGTCGAGGGTATTTTTCCCCTTGACAATGTCCCAGGGATTTTTATTTTTGGATTGCCATGGAAATTTTAGCCTGCATTGGGCTGTTGGGAAAGCTACATTTTCAAACTCTGAGCTGCTCAATATGTCAAATGTTTTTTTCTGTTCTGAGCAGAGTGCAATCTCTCTTCCCCCCTCCTTGACTTCTCTCTTTCCCCCCTCCTTGACTTCTCTCTTTCCCCCCTCCTCCACCTCTCTCTTCCCCCCCCTCACCTCCCTCTTTCCCCCCCTCATCTCCCTCTCCCCCCCTCACCTCCCTCTTCCCCCCCTCACCTCCCTCTTCCAACTTACCTCTCCCCCACACCACTTCTCTCTCCCCCCTTCACTTCTCTCTCTCCCCACTTCACCTCTCTCTCCCCCCCTTCACCTCTCTCTCCCCCCCTCCATCACCTCTCTCCCCCCCCCTCCATCACCTCTCTCCCCCCCCTACACTTCTCTTCCCCCCTAAACCTCTCCCTCTCCTGCCCCTCAGCCCTCTCATCTTCTACTTTACTACTTTTTCCTACACAGGTATATACACTGATAAAAATCAATGACTACAAAAATGTATCTTTTTTTATGAATTTTTTTTTTAAAAAGCCTACATTTAGCCTATAATAGTAATAATACCCTCAGAACAGGGCATTACTGGCCAATAATGCCCTGGCTGGGTTAAAGTTCCTCGGCTTCGCCTCGGGCCATCAACTTTTCCAGCCAGGGCATTATTGGCCAGTAATGCCCTGTACTTCGGGGATTATTACTTAAGTATAATTTAATATATACAAGAGTAATGTTTTAAAAAGTATGTTACACAGTTTTGCAGTGATGTAAAGTGTCACCAGGTATAAATATTTATACAAACATATTTTTTTTATTGTGTTATAATGTATGGGTGATACTGCGTGTGTATGGTTTTTATTTGTATAGCGTCAGGAGTGTGCTCAGCATTTCACAAAGAATACAGAACAGGGAATTAGTGTGGTCAAATACGGAATCACTGTAAAAGTTTCTAATATTTTCTTTTTGTAGGTTTGTTAATAAAGATCAGAGTTGGTATGTTCTAAATGTTTATATAGTGATGCAATGACAAGTGTAATATATATATATATATATATATATATATATATATATATGAGAAGAAAAGAGGAGAGAGCGCACGCCCCATAGCGTAAAATGGTAACAATTTATTGGAAATGGGGAGGGGAGAGGGAACGGATAAGAATTGCACTCACAAGATGACATATAAAAATGCGCAGTTGTGAAATCATATATCACCGCCAAACTGATATGTCCACCGCAGTCCAAAGATGACGTCCACAGGAAAGATGGTAATCCGTGTTGGCAGTCAGTGAAGGGTTGCTTAATCGCAACATGTAGCCCTTTTACGGATATATGGCAGCTCGGCTAAGTGTCTCACAAGCACACGGTCAGTAAAAACGTCTTGCGCAACCTGACCTGATCGCGCACTTCCGTGATGACGTAGTGTCGTGACGTGATTGCGTAATGACGTCCCTGACGCGTTTCGGTGCAACAGCAACTTTCTCAAAGGGGAATGGTTTGGAAGTTCACATGTAGGAGTATATAACCCCTATTGTTGCTTAGCAACCAATCAATTGAATTTTCATAGGTGGACTCATTAAAGTTACCTCATAACCAATAGAATAAGAGTATTAAATGTGTTCAAAGGCAGTTACAAAAACAACAATATATATCTAGAATGAGAAACTACATGGAATAGAAAACAAGAAACTATATGAAGACAACTCATAAGCAATCTATAAACTATTACGCTCAAAAAGATCCAACACTTAAACCTATTAAAACTCATATAAAATGAATATTAAATAATAAAATAATTAAAATAAAGATAAAACAATATATATAATTTATAAAATTATATTGTAAAATAAAAAGTCTAAAAAGTATAACTATGTTGGAACATATTGTACTAACTACATGAATCAGTATTATCAATGATTATAATCAATGATAACAGACAAGATCAGAGGACTAAAAATTATATATATATATATATATATATATATATATATATATATATATATATATTCCCTAGTCATAATAAAAGAGTAAATATAAATGTACATGGATGGAACAACATGCATAATTTAATAAATTGTACAATGATGAACACATAAACCTATGTGCCGATAGCACACTATATGTGTGTATGAACTCAAAAAGAGGCAGAAGAAGAACAAAAAAAAGGAACAGAATTATGGTAATGGATGTGTACTAATGGCAGGGAGGAGTGCAGGAAGAATGAGCTAGACCAAGGTGCTTGTGTCCAAGCACTCATTGAGTCCACCAGGAGACAACGTGCCCAATTGGTGGATCCAGAATGTCTCCTGGCGACAAAGAATCTTAAAGCGATCACCTCCCAGAGCAAGAGGAGAAATGTATTCAAGGCCCATGATGGTCAAAGTTTTGGGATCCTGGTTGTGTACCAGTTTGAAATGTCTAGATACACTATGGGAATTGCTACCATTTACTACATTTCTCCTATGCTCCAGGAAGCGAGTGCTCAGAGGGCATGTCGTACGACCAACGTATTGTAGGTCACAGCCACATTGCAGCACATAGACTATATAAGTACTCAAACAATTGATGTGGCCCCTCACTTTGTGAACAATACCCTTTGGAATGGAGACAAAACTTGATTTAATACTAAGATGTTTACAAGTGATACATCGGCCTCTGCCGCACTTGTGATTGCCACTGGGGACCACAGGGGCGGCAGTGGCAGATGTACCAGTTGACCTGAGTTTACTGGGCAACTAGACTCTTGATGTTCCTAGCCTTTCTATAGGTGATAGGAATCCTGTCTGGAAGAATAGCCCCGAAGTGAGGGTCACATTTCAGAATTTTCCAATGGTCATTCAAGATGTTACAATAGACCTATAAGATTGATTATAGGTTTTTATGAATCTCACAGAAAAAAGGATTACTATCAGCCGCAGGTGTAGGTGTGGTATAATTCAGACAAGACTTGGTTTTAGTTTTGGTTTTGGTATTCTTCAATAGTTGTGATCTATCTAAGGCCTGAACTTTATTGAGTCAGTGATAAGTTTCGTATCATAACCTTTTGAAATAAACTTTTCACTTAAAATATCTGATTGATGCAAAAACTCACACTCTCTACTGCAATTCCTTTTGAGGCGATGGAACTGCCCTAAAGGAATATTTTTGAGCCAATTTTCATGGTGATTTCTGGATCCATGTACATAATTATTAACAGAAACCGGTTTAAAATGAGTAGAAGTAATAATATTTTGATCGGAATCTGAAGTGAGACAAAGATCCAAGAAAATAATTGATACAGGACTGATCTCAAAAGTAAACTTTAAACCCAATGAATTAGCATCAAAAGAACTCAAAATATTAGATAAAACTGCCTCCTCACCTTCCCAAATAATAATGATGTCATCGATGAAATGGCCATAGTACACGAGGCCCGTTCTCAGCTCCGCATGCTGCCACACAGATGTCTCTTCCCAAAATCCCATATAGAGAATGGCATAGCTAGGAGCAAACCTCGTGCCCATGGCCGTTCCACAGATCTGTAAATAAAACAATTCTTCAAATAAAAAATAATTGTGTGTGAGGATGAAATTTATACTTTCTAGAATAAATTGTTTATGTGAAGTCGGGATGGACAAGTCTGTGTCTAGCCAGAATTTGATGGCTTTGATCCCCCTGGAATGATCAATGCATGTGTATAAGGATTACACATCACACGATGCCCACAAATATGTGGGTTACCACTTGATTCCGGAGATGGAGTCGATGACGTGTAGCGTATCCCTAACATGTGACCTGAGCTTAGCTACAAAGGGCTGAAGATAGTAATCTACATATTTGGATAGGCCAGGCGTCATCAACCCCACCCACGAGATAATGGGTCTTCCAGGGGGATCAGACACAGACTTGTGCACCTTCGGTAAATGATAAAAAATGGGAGTACGAGAAAATTCATGATACAAAAACTTAAATTCAATCTTAGTTAGAATACCATCCTGTAACGCCTGTATAAGATGTTCTTTTAATAAGTCCTGATATTTTTCTCTGGGATCGGTCGACAAGACAGAGTAGGAGGCAGAATCACTCAAGAGCCTATGTGCCTCTGATATATAGGCACATCTGTCCTGATGACTATGCCTCCCCCTTGTCTGCCTGTCTAATGACAATTCTGCTATTGTCTTTTAATTCGTTCAATGCATCCAGCTCACCTTTAGAAAGATTTTTAGTATATTTAATAGGTTTTGAACAAAGTGACTCGAAATCCTTCAACAGTAAATTGTAAAAAGCGTCTACAAATCCCCCCTTAGAATGATAGGGGAAAAATAATGACTTAGGTCTGAATGGAGAATGCATAATTGTTAAACTACAGTATCCAGTTCCGTCTCTACACTATTTGTAAGATGCATAGTCAAATCAAAATGATCTATTGCATCAGAGGATGCCCCTTCAGACTCTATTGATAAATCAGTGAGTGCCTGAACACACACCCTTTCTTGTGTATCAAATGATACAGGTACTTCAATTTGTTTTTTATTGCTGTCCTGAATATTAAAATGTATTTTTAATGTGATCTTACGAATAAAACTATTCAGGTCAACAAATAATTGAAACGCATTTGGGCCCGTATGTGAGGCAAAGGAAAGGCCTTTTTCTAGCAACAGTTTTTGATCTGTAGATATAGGCACAGTAGATAGATTGAATATACCACTTTTCATAGGCAGAGTCAATCTTCTTCTGTTCTCCTTCTTCCTTTGGACAACCCTCACTGCTCTAACTCCTCTGCTCCTCTTGTCCCCTGATAGTTTTGTTGTTTGGGGCTCCATGCTCCCAAAGAGGATAATGTTTTTCCTTTCCTAAATCTTTTTCCTTTTCTCTTATCTTCTTCTCCTGCCTCGGGGTCCTGTCTAAAAAATGTTGACCCTTGAGACCAGGTTTTGCATCCCTCGGTCTAGCACCCCTGTCATGGTTGTCTGGGACAACGTGAACTGCATCCTCAGGGAGTATGTCAACCTCAAGTGGGGTGAACCTACTGCCAGAGGGCGGGGCACCATCAGAGGCCCCATGGGAAGGCGGCACTCCTGGGCGGCCCACCAAATCTCTTGGCCCACGATCTGATTGGCTGAAATACCATGTGACACCGGCTTCGTCACGTCATCTTAAAGGCAAATGCAGCACAGCCATTCTGATTGGCTGCCATCATTCTCTTTAAGTGACATCATGTAAAAAAAAAAAAAATTTAAGTCGGAACATGGTTTGAACAGCCAATTTGGTGGCAGTTAACCATTTTGAGGCTAAATGTGACTTCACAAGCCCTATTTAAGGCCGTGACGCCTCATTTGAGCCCAAGAAGACGACGAAACAACATCGGTTGGGATTTACCATGGGGTTTTTTGGATTGACAGATGAAGATAGAAGATAAAGAAGATCAAGAAATGGTGACAGATGAAGATAGAAGAAGGTGATTAAAGAAAGAAAAAAGAAGATTGCGGTACCTGATCCGGATCTTCATGGCGGATGGCATCGGATACTGTTGGAGGCCTTCAAGGTGCGTGAGCTTCCTGTTACCATGGGATTCGGAGGGCCACCGCTTCTAATGGTAAGTAAAATATTGAATGTTTGATAATGTCTCTTTTTACAGGTTTCTTCATTGGATGTGTTTTTTATTTTTTGGGGGAGGCACATTGACTGATAATATATTAATCTGTACCACTTTAGGGTACAGATTAATACATTATTATGACAATATTTGGGGGGCATTTGTGGCTTGGTATTGCTGTTGGTTTTTTTAATTTCAATTTCTTATGTGGATGTGATTGTTTGTTTTTTTTCATGCTTAATGGTAATAAAATGTTTGCGATTGGTGTTCGTTTGTAGTTAATGTTGTATTATATTAGCTAATGCGTTTTATGGTTATTTCAGATATTGTTTGAATTTATTTCTTTGTCTTTTAATTTTACATTCATTAATGTTGTAGTAATTCATTGGTTTGATTGGTTAGTGTTACTATTCATTTTGAGTTGGTTTAGGAATATTTTGGTTTCATTGGTTAATGGTTTAATTCATTCATTATTGATGTTGTTACTGCTTGTATTCATTGGATTAGCTGGCTACTGTTTTTATTTACTTTATTTAGGTATGCTAATGCAGTGTGTAATAATTGGCAAATAATCTATTATCCATATCTGGATAATAGTTATTTTGCACATTATTGTACTGTATGTGTTAGGGGGGTGTATTTAGTTAGAAATAATGTTTAGTATTTTTGTAGCCACAACATTGGTACCGCAGGCCCGCAGGTACCCCGGGACTCCCGCGGGGACCCGGGGATGGCTGCGGGGTCAGCCGGGGACACCCGCACGACCCCTGGCCTCCCTCGAGGACCCCCGTGGGGTCAGCCAGGGACACCCGCCGGCCTGTTGTATGGGTTTTGCGCCTGCAAAAAGGTAAACAAAGAACTTTTTCTAAGTCCTGCTTTTTTATCACCTGCCTTTAGCTGGTGAGCTTTATTCACCACAACTTTCACGTACGATAAGTTTGCGTTGCTTAATGAATCCCGCAGAAGGGCAGGATTCAGCGCAAACAGCTGATCATACGAGCAAAGTTGGACTTTGAAAAATTTCCAGGAAAAAGTCAGTTTTAGAGCGCAAAGTGCCTGTTTGCGCGGCTTAGTGAATAGCGCTCGACGGAACTTCACATTCTAAGAGCACTTTGCGGTCTTAAAATGACTTATCACTGCTTAGTGCATAGCCCCCAAAGACTCTATTTCCCGGAATGTTTTGTATTATGAAGCTGATTGGTGGGAATCACGGGGGGCTACTCATAAATACATATATATTTGGACAGGGCTCAGTGGTCTCACGGCCTTGCCATCATTTGTAATGCTATATACCAGCGTTGCGCAAACTGGGGGTTGCGCCCCAAAGGCGGGGAGTGAGATTCGCTGCTGGGGGCGTGGGGTTTACAGAGGCCCCGTGAGCTTCCCAAAGAAACTTAAATTAAGTGCCGAGGAAGCGGCGAAGGCCTCTGTAAACCTTATTTACCTTGCTTCTGACGCCGACGTCGGAGGTAAGGTATGAGGCTGGGGGGCACACAGAGAGGGGAAAAGCCGGCAGGGGGGTGCAGAGAAAGAAGATTGTGCTCCCCTGCCATATACTGTTCACATGGCACATGGTTTACATGTGAACAGAGAGGGGATAATTGATACTGTTTCCCGTGATTGGTGGGGCCCAGGACTTGCTAAGGCAGCAACTGACTGACATAACATTTTTCATTGAGGCCAAAAAGTTCTTCCTTTGACTCGTCTGTCCAGAGAACATTGTTCCAGAAGTCTTGTGGATCATCTATGTGCTCTTTGGTGAACTTCAGACAGGCAGCAATGTTGTATTTAGAGAGCAGTGGTTTCCTCCTGGCTATCCTTCCATGAACACCATTCTTGTTCAATCTTTTTCTGATAGTTGAGTCGTGAACACTCACATTAGCCAAGGTGAGAGTGGCCTACAGATCCTCGTATGTTACTCTGGGGTTCAATTTATTTAAACACCCAAATGTAATTATCCCCTTTTATTTAGCTGATAATTAGGCTTCACTTACTTTTTCACACATCCTGACTTTTGATTACTCATTGTTTGTCTAATTCATACATCATGATGTTTCAAAAGATATGGAATTGGTTAATATAAACCTTATTGAATATTTAAGAAAAGGCTGGTTTTGATTCAAGAAGGTTATCATGAAAAAACTATGGAATTTCCGTAATTATCGATTGGGTTCACAAACTTTTTCTTGCTTGTGTGTGTGTGTGTGTGTGTGTGTGTGTGTGTGTGTGTGTGTGTGTGTGTGTGTGTGTGTGTGTGTGTGTGTGTGTGTGTGTGTGTGTGTGTGTGTGTGTGAAAAGGAGTGCTATTGAGTGTGACCAAATGTACTGTATTAAAAAAAAAAAAAAAAAAGCCCCAATACAACATCCAAATAACAAAGTATATAGTTAAATACATATCTGATTAACTTCTCTGTTAGATAGTGAAATGGCTGCTGCAGTCAGTCTAACTCAGCAGCTATAATGTATCCTTATATTACTAAGGTAACATTATCTATTGTTACAGTTTACAGTTCAAACTACTGGGAACATTGGCAACAAAGTATCCCAAACAGGAAAGTGTTGCAAAGATCTTGCAATGCTTGGGAGGTGGGTTAAAACCTGTTATAGAAATCAAAGGATGCTTTAAAATTCAATAAAAATATCATTAAGAGTTAAATAAAAACAAACGAACAAAAAAAAACAGTCACTATTACCTAATAATACAGAACTGTTTTTTTTTTTAACCCATATAAGATTTCGCATTTTGTTGCTTTAAGCAAGATAGCACTTTGATTTCTTATTTTTGCTGAATGTCTACATCAAGACTGTTAAAAACCAACAGACATAATATATTACTAGGACTTAGATGATTTATTGTCCCAATGTATCGTACATAAAACTGACAAAGTCTTAGCTGATAAATACTGATATATGTCAGATTTAGTGGCTTTATGATAAAAGTTACTTGTCAAGTGGCGGCAGCTGGCTGCCTCAGCACACACGTCAGATATCTACCTTTACCCCAGAGGAATGTTAATTATTATTTGATGTAATAAAGAGTGCTGAAGGTCCAAAGCCAATGGAAAAAGGTGCAACTTGCACACAGAAAATATTAATAACAGACAAGCTGCCTCAACAAAACAATGGAGCCAAGAATCATTAGAGGTGTTGACTTTTAAACAAGACAAAAGCACTGACACACAAAGAGGAATTAGTCTGGAGTGAGACAGAGAGTCTGTGAGATCTTACAGTTATTACTAAGTTAGAAAAAGAATACACTGAAAGCATGTACTGAAATAAGAATAAATACTGTATACTGTAAAGAAAAATGTAGTAATGTATGTATGTCTTTATTTATATAGCGCCATTAATGTACATAGCGCTTCACAGCAGTAATACACGTGACAATCATATAAATAACAAATAGTACAAATAACAGATCATGGGAATAAGTGCTTCAGACATAAAAGTAACATTGTAGAAAAGGAATCCCTGCTCCGAAGAGCTTACAATCCATTTTCTTTATTATAGGCCGCCTGGCAAAGGATGGTTTCCCACTCAGGAGAAAAATAATTGTAATGATAATTTCGTTATCATTTGGTTAAAACTTGGCAATTGATGCTGTCTAAGGAAATTTAGTAAAGAAGATCTTGTAGAAATCATTTTTGAAAGAAAAGCAGAGAATTAATTTGCCGAGGAGGTTCAAATGGAAGGGATTCTTGTTTATGTTATTTCCTGCAGCCTTTTGTCAGCATCCCCCCCATGTCTCTCTTCCCTCAATATGACACTCTCTCCCCCTCCCCTTAATGACACTCTCTCCCCCTCCCCTCAATATGACTCTCTCCCTCCCCTGAATATGACTCTCCCCTCCCCTCAATGTGACACTCTCCCCCTCCCCTCAATGTGACACTCTCCCCCTCCCCTCAATGTGACACTCTCCCCCTCCCCTCAATGTGACACTCTTTCCCCCTCCCCTCAACATGACATTCTCCCCCCCCCCTGCAACTCACATCACACCCTCAGTATCTCCCCCCCTGCAACTCACATCACACCCTCCCCCTGCAACTCACATCACTCTCACCCTCCCCCTGCAACACACATCACTCTCACCCTCCCCCTGCAACTCACATCAGTATCTCCCCCCCTGCACCTCACATCACTCTCTCTCCCCCCCTGCACCTCACATCACTCTCCCCCCCTGCACCTCACATCACTCTCTCTCCCCCCCCTGCACCTCACATCACTCTCTCCCCCCCTGCACCTCACATCACTCTCTCCCCCCCCTGCACTCTCCCCCCCCTGCACCTCACATCACTCTCCCCTCCCCCCTGCACCTCACATCACTCTCTCCCCCACTGCCCCTCACATGTCAGCAGCCCAGCCCCCCCCTCACTTGTCATCAGCAGCCCAGCCCCCCCTCACTTGTCATCAGCCCAGCCCCCCCTCACTTGTCAGCAGCCCACCCCCCACCACACACACACACACACACACACACACACACACACACACACACACACACACACACACACACACACACACACACACACACACACACACACACACACACACACACACACACACACACACACACACACACACACACACACACACACACACCCCTCTCTCTCTCACCTCTCTCTTAGATCAGCTCAGCACATCCTCTCCCCGGTACTAAGCCCCGCCCCCTGCATGCTCTGACCTCCCCGGCAGCCTGCTATTGAAAAAAATAAAACACACGGCTGCTGCTTCCCCTGCGCACCGCAAAACCTGGGGGCTGGGAGGGAGAGGGAGGGGGCTGGGAGGTATTGTGTGTCTGATTGCACCAGATTTATTAAAGGAAAACTCCCCCTGCTTTCAAATGCATTCCTTTTCTTTTAAACAGGGTGCTGCTTTTTGCTCTTGTTTTGAACTAGTTTTGCAGCTGAGAGACATTAGTAAATAGAACCATTGGGGTGTCTTGGAGATGCAGAGTAACTGATGGGGAATAATGGGGAGATTTCAGTCACAAAGTATTAAGAATGCTTAGGCAATCTAGCAAAAATATTGTTCTGTTCAAAAAGATACAGACATTTTTATCAAACTGTAATATAAAAATGTGCAAAGAAACTGCAACAGGAGTACAATTGAACCCTAGGATGTAGCTTTTATAGATGCTAAAAGGGTCATGTTTAACCATTCTATCACTGTATTTTGCATTAATTTTGGTTGATTTTTCCCCTTTTGATTTAGAAAACTATGCCAGGTTATTTATCACAGTCAGACAGCTACAAAATAGAGAAATATAGCAGTGCTGCAGACAGATTTCTCGGGGCCCAGGACAAGAGTTATGTCCGTGCCCCACCACCCGCCTGGGTCTGTGGTATTGCAAGCCCCTCCCACCCCCTTTTCACACCTCACGAGCCCCACATATTTCCCCCCTCTTCCCATGTATTTCTGTCCCCTCGGTCTCACTCCCTCTTCCTCGTTCACCACCTCTCACTCTCTCCCCCTTGCCGCCTCGCATGTATTTCTCTCCCCTCTTCTCGTCTCACTCGTACTCCCTCTTTTCCTCACTCCCTCTTCTCACTCGCCCCCTCTCTCCTCTCAATCGCCCCCACCTTCCATCAATTATCCAACTCTCACTCAATCCCCCACCACAAAATACATACCAAAACCCCCACCCCCAATACATATTAAAAAGACACCCCACCCCCAATACATATTAAAACGACACCCACCCTCCCCAACACATATTAAAAAGACACCCCCCAATCCCCAATACCGATTAACAAGACACCCATACCCCCAATACATATTAAAAAGACATCCCCCCCCAATATATATTAAAAATGGTGTGTGTGGCGAGCACGCACATTTTAAGTGAAACTTCTTTGTGTTTTGTCACTGAAATTGTAATTATATTCTCAAAAGTCTTTAATTCAATTAAAACCATCAAAAGCAAAATACAATTCCAGTTACAAAACACAAAGAAATTTAACATAGAACACGAGTGCTCGGCACAGCCCGTTTAAAAAATTATATGTAGGACTTTAAAATAGAAAGGATCAGAAGTCATGCCATATTCCGTATTTGTAATAATGCGTACATAGTGCATCCTCTTAATAATATAATTCTGCTTAATACATCTTTTCACGTATACAAGCAAATGAAAGTACATATAATCAGCTGTGTGTTTCCTTACTTTGCAGATTACTCGTGTGTGTGTGTGTGTGTGTGTGTGTGTGTGTGTGTGTGTGTGTGTGTGTGTGTGTGTGTGTGTGTGTGTGTGTGTGTGTGTGTATGTGTGTGTGTGTGGTCGCTGTAGTGGATGGGTGGGTGGGTGGCTGGCTATGGTGGTGGCTGACTGGCTATGGTGGATGGGTGACTGGATGTGGTGGGTGGGTGGGTGGCTGGGTATCTGGCTGTGGTGGGTGGATGTCTGGTTACATAGTTACATAGTTACATAGTAGATGAGGTTGAAAAAAGACGTACGTCCATCAAGTTCAACCTATGCTAAATTTAGACAACAGATACTTTATTCTATATCTTTACTTACTTATTGATCCAGAGGAAGGCAAACAAAAAACCCCATTAAGGGGAAAAATTAATTCCTTCCTGACTCCAAGAATTGGCAATCGGATTAATCCCTGGATCAACATCCTTCCCATGTATACTTATTTGGTATATCCCTGTATACCTTTCCCATCTAAAAATATGTCCAACCTTTTTTTGAACAAATCTATTGTATCTGCCATCACAGTCTCCATGGGTAATGAATTCCACATTTTAACTGCCCTTACTGTAAAGAACCCTTTCCTTTGTTGCTGGTGAAATTTCCTTTCCTCCAACCTTAAGGGATGGCCCGAGTCCTTTGTACTGCCTTTGGGATGAAAGCTCCTTGTATTGTCCCTGAATATATTTGTATATAGTTATCATATCCCCTCTTAGACGCCTCTTTTATAATGTTAATAAATCTAATTTAGCTAGCATCTCCTCATAAATTAGAATGTCCGCCCCCTTTATTAATTTGGTGGCTCTTCTCTGCACTCTCTCTAGTTCCATAATGTCTTTTCTTAGGATTGGTGCCCAAAATTGTACTCCATATTCAAGGTGTGGTCTTACTAATGCTTTGTAAAGGGGCATAATAAGTTTATTTCCCTCCCATCCATTGCCCGTTTGATGCAAGATAAGATCTTGTTTGCCTTTGCAGCTACTGCATGACATTGGGCACTATTGCTAAGCCTGCTGTCTACAAGCACTCCTAAATCCTTCTCCATCAAGGATTCCCCCAATATATCTCCATTTAATTTGTAAGTCGCCTTTTTATTCTTGCATCCCAAATGCATATATTTCCAAAAAAGGTGTTCGAGAGATGATCACCAGAAAAGATTCCCAATTAAGTTGCACTCAGCCTATTGTTTATTTTTCCTTATAATTAAACAGTAGGTGTCATAAGGTTGCTTATGTTTCACAAACACCAAGGAGATAAGTACATAGGGAAATGCTAACATTTAAAATCATTTTATTAAACTCATCTATCAAAAAAACCCAAATAAACTATATTAAAATTCTTGCTTCTCTTTTTTACACAGTATGTACTAATTGTTTCACCAATGATAATTATATCGTAATCGTTTGGTTATCACACAGTCTCCAGACGCTACTATATGCAGAAGTGAACAGCACCCTAATCCTAGGTTTATCACTCTCGGTTGTACAGGGTATCAATCATGGTCGCACAAAGTATCAATGTCTGAGATGGAATACTTGTCTCAATAGCTCAAAAACTCACCATAATATCTCAGTAAAAGAGATAGATGCACTTAAAGATCTGGAATCAGATACCACAATAATAATCAAACCATCTGATAAAGGGGGTAATACGGTCATTATGAATAAAGATGATTACCTCCAGGAATGCGCTAAACTGTTGAGTGATAGGAAATGTTACAAAGTTCTAGCTACAGACCCTACAGAAAGTTTTAAAGATACTCTCAAAACAATTCTAAAAGAAGGACTTGAACAAAAGGTGATCACAAAAACTGAACATGATTTTATCTTTGTACCCCACCCGAGAATTGCCACCTTTTACCACCTCCCCAAGGTACATAAGGGGATATCACCACCACCGGGCAGACCGATTGTATCGGGGATTGGCAATGTAACCTCTTATGCCAGTGTCTACTTGGACAAATTTTTGAGGTCCTTCGTAAGCTCACTTCCATCTTACCTTAAAGATACAAGGGATATTTTGTTAAAAATTAATGATGTTCAAATTGATAATGAAACATATCTGGTTGGCCTGGATGTGGTGAACTTATACACCAGTATACCACATAAAATAGGCCTTGAGGCAACTATGTTCTTTTTGAAATCTAGGAACACAGAAACCCAACTACACAATGACTTCATCATTAAATTACTGGATTTCACACTCAAAAGTAACTTCTTCATATTTAATGGGAAGTATTATCATCAGATCCAGGGCACCGCAATGGGGACAACGTGTGCTCCCACCTATGCCAATCTATATCTAGGCTGGTGGGAGGAAACCGTGGTCTTCAGCGAGGCCCTGGAGATATATGCGGACCACATTATCCTATGGGTCCGCTATATCGATGATATTATGCTTTTGTGGAGGGGTACCTCGGAACTTTTGTATGAATTTGTGGGCAAATTGAACGATAATATGTGTAATCTGAAATTGACCATACAAATGGACAAAGATAAGATTGACTTTCTTGATGTCACTATCAAAAGAGGTAATGACGGATACCTAGAAACAACCATATTTCGTAAACCAACAGCTACCAATAGCCTACTAAAAGCTGATAGCCACCACCCCGACCATCTAATACAAAACATCCCGATGGGACAATTCCTCCGATTGCGACAGAATTGTTCAACATTATCTGACTATGAATCAAAAGCGGAAGACATGAGCAAACGCTTTTACGAAAGGGGTTATGGTAAAAAGGCAGTCAGAAAGGCATACCTAAGGGCACTACATACAAATAGAGACACCCTTTTGACCCCAAGTAGAAGGAGAGCACCCACTAAGGAAGTGATTCGGTACATAAGTACCTATAATACACAATGGAACGACCTCAGAAGAATTTTCAGTAGACATTGGCATTTATTGACTGAGGATGAGGACTTAGCAGAGGTACTTAATAGATCTCCTACATTTACCAGTAGAAGATCTAGAAATATCAAAGACAGAGTTGTTCAAAGTCACTACCAACAAGTACCAACACGGACATGGCTGGATCAGAAACCACGGGGGTCATACCCCTGTGGGCGCTGCAAAGCCTGCACATTCATGCCTCAAACAAAAACCTTCACAGACACAAATAAACACAATACATTTATGATTAAAGACTTTATTAATTGTAATAGTAAAGGAATCATCTATTTAATCAAATGTACCCGTGAGAAAATGTATGTGGGAAAAACGTATAGGGAACTGAAAGTTCGGGTTTTGGAGCATCTTGGCTCAATACGAAATAATCAAGACACACCTGTTTCGAGACACGTTAATGGCTTACATAATGGCAACTGCAAATCCTTACAATTCTCAGGTATTGAACAAATAACTTTGGGACCACGTAAGGGTGATTGGAACAAACAACTGTTGCAGAAAGAGTGCAAATGGATTTTCAGGTTAAAAACACAGAGTCCAATGGGGTTGAATGAAGGTTTTATTTTTTCACCCTTTATATAACCCACTATCCACCCTAACTGTGCTTTTATCTGACTTCCATTATAAGCCAGTTTCCTTCTATACCCTAATACACAGGGCTAATAGGAATTGAATCATTCAATTCAACTGTTCCACATACATTTCCATCTACAAGCAGACACTGTTCTGGACACTGCACTATCCAATACAAAATGTAAGCACTAAATTAAGATGCTATCTCTATAAGAGGCTGGTATTTCAATCCTAATTGGGCCACCTATACACATTAAGAGTAGCCCTAAGCCTCGCCCCCAGGAGTAGTATAAAGGGAGAGTTTCCCTGCATGTAGGCACACACCTCCCCCCTTGAAGAAGTGCCGGTCCACGGCATGAAACAGCTGTCGGGCAGTCAGGCGACGCGATCACTGATGACGTCAGCCGTCACGGAGGAACTTGCTTCACACAGCATGCTTAACAGTTACTAGACGCTGGATGCAGAGACGCGGAGCTAACACGGTTGTATGAATCTATATCTATCTATAGTGTCATAATGCCACTCAGCTGTATTCCAATCCAGCATTAAGATATGTGTAAAAGGGTACCTTACCTAGTATGAAAGAGTAGCAGAGTGGCTTATAACTGCAGTGTATTACTAAGTGCAATTACTGACTCATATAAAACGCCTGACCTGGGTTAAAACACATGGTGCTATTATTGTATGCATATATGTGTTGATAAGGCATTTACCCTTTGCTTTATCCATATGAGATCAGAACCACATCTGTACTATACTCTGTTTATGGATACTAAGCACATATAGCTAAGACAATAATAGTGAGAATTAAATATATATAATTCTTAGCAGGGCTGTATTGACCTTAGGGGCAGCCTACCCAGCTAGCTCACAGTCCTACACGATACCAAGTGCAAACGTAACATCTGGTGCTAACATTGTATATGTGCTTATAAGACATAAACCCCTTGTTTTACCCGTGTGAGATCAGAGCCGCATTTGCATTTTATTCTGTTTATGGATACTAACTACATAGTTAAGACAGCAAAAGTAAGAATTAAATTTATATAATTCTTAGTAAGGCTGCATTGACCCTAGGGGCAGCCTACCGAGCTAGTTCACAGTCCTACATAATACACTATATATACTGATACTTACCTTTTGTAAGAAATAACAGTAGATGAGCTGTGTTCTGACTACTGCTGTGTTTGCAACTCAGCAGGGTTACAATAGTAACCATCCACTATTGAGACAAGTATTCCATCTCAGACATTGATACTTTGTGCGACAATGATTGATACCCTGTACAACCGAGAGTGATAAACCTAGGATTAGGGTGCTGTTCACTTCTGCATATACTAGCGTCTGGAGACTGTGTGATAACCAAACGATTACGATATAATTATCATTGGTGAAAAAATTAGTACATACTGTGTAAAAAAGAGAAGCAAGAATTTTAATATAGTTTATTTGTTTTTTTTTTTGATAGATGAGTTTAATAAAATGATTTTAACTTTTAGTATTTCCCTATGTACTTATCTCCTTGGTGTTTGTGAAACATAAGCAACCTTAGGACACCTACTGTTTAATTATAAGGAAAAATAAACAATAGGCTGAGTGCAACTTAATTGGGAATCTTTTCTGGTGATCATCTCTCGAACACCTTTTTTGGAAATATATTGGTTTCTTCCCATTGCACCGCCCCTACAACTATATATTGATGGATATTAAGGTTGAGCAGGAATGACACCCCTTCCTACTTAAAATATCTCAAATGCATAACCTTACATTTATCTGTATTAAACCTCATTTGCCATTTACCTGCCCACGTTTCCAGTCTCTCCAAGTCCTTCTGAAGAGAAATTACATCCTGCTCTGATTCTATTACCTTACACAATTTAGTATCATCAGCAAAGATGGAGACTTTGCTCTCGATCCCAACCTCAAGGTCATTAATAAACAAGTTAAAAAGCAAGGGGTCCCAGTACCGATCCTTGAGGTACTCCACTCACGACTTTAGCCCAACCTGAAAAAGTTCCATTTATGACAACCCTCTGTTGTCTGTCCTTTAACCAGTTTTCAATCCAGGTGCATATGATATTACTGAGTCCAATTTTCTTTATTTTGTACACCAACCTCTTTTGTGAAACCGTATCAAAAGCCTTTGCAAAATCTAAGTAGACCACATCAACTGCATTAACGTGGTCTAAATTCCTACTTACCTCCTCAAAGAAACAAATAAGGTTAGTTTGGCAAGATCTATCCTTCATAAATCCATGCTGACTGTTACTAATAATTTTGTTTTCCGTGAGGTATTCCTGAATATTATCCCGTATTAAACCTTCAAGTAGTTTCCCTACTATTGAAGTCAGGCTTGCAGGTCTGTAATTCCCCGGGTGTGATCTAGCTCCCTTTTTAAAAATAGGCACCACATCTGCTTTACGCCAATCTTGTGGTACTGAGCCTGTGGAAATGGAGTCCTTCAATATTACATATAATGGTTTGGCTATTACTGAGCTTAACTCCTTGAGAACTCTTGGATGTATGCCATCGGGGCCAGGTGCCTTATTTACTTTAATTTTTTCAAGTCGCTTATGAACTTCTTCCTCAGTTAACCAATTGGTCATTAATATGGAGGTTGTGGCTTCCTCCTGTGGCGCTACTATTGAACTTGATTCTTCCCTGGTAAACACAGAGGCAAAGAATTTGTTTAATACCTCTGCTTTTTCCTTATCTCCAATAATCTGCCTACCCATCTCACACTGAAAGGGTCCTATATTTTCTTTTCTCATTTTTTTGTTATTAAGGTACTTAAAGAACTTTTTAGGGTTGACCTTACTTTCTATTGCAATCCTTTTTTCATTATCCATTTTTGCTCATTTAATTGCCTTTTTGCAATTTTTGTTACATTCCTTATAATTCTGATACGATGTCTCTGTCCCTTCTGACTTAAAGAATCTAAACGCCTTCCTCTTCTTGTCCATTTCCTCCCCTACCTGTTTATTTAGCCACATTGGTTTTGACTTATTTCTTTTATACTTATTACCCAAGGGTATACACTGATAAGTGTGCTTTTCTAACAATGTTTTAAAGACTGCCCATTTATCTTCTACATTTTTCCCTGCAAAAAAAACATCATCCCATTGTATTACTACTAGATTAGACCTCAGTTTATTAAAATCTGCCTTTCTAAAGTTTAAAGTCTTTGTTGAACCCAAGTAGTCTGTTTTTTGATCATTTATTTCAAATGAGACCATGTTATGATCACTGTTACCCAAATGTTCCAGGACTTGAATATTTGTTATTACTTCTACATTGTTTGATATGACCAAATCCAGAACTGCCCCTCTCCTGGTTGGTTCCTCAATAATTTGGGTCATATAATTGTCTTTAAGCACCCCCAAAAACCTGTTTCCTTTTGTTGTAACGCTAATCTCATTGCCCCAGTCTATGTCTGGATAATTAAAATCCCCCATTATGCAAACATGACCCAGTTTTGATGCCTTCTCCATTTGCAAATGTATTTTAGCTTCCTCAATCTCACAGATATTTGGTGGTTTATAGCATATTCCCACAAACATTTTCTTTATACTTTTACCTCTACTGCTAATTTATATCCACAAGGTCTCTACATTTTCATCATTCCCTTCATAGACATCATCCCTTATAATAGGTTTTAGATCTGGTTTAACATATATACATACTCCACCTCCCCTTCTATTTGTTCGTTCCTTCCGAAAAAGAGAATACCCCTTTAAATTAACTGTCCAGTCATGAGTTTCATCCCACCATGTTTCAGTAATGCCTATGATATCATACTGCTCCCTTGTAGCTATTAATTCAAGCTCCCCCATTTTATCTGTCAGGCTTCTTGCATTAGCAAGCATGCATTTCAGTTTTTTTTCAGCCTGTACTATTATCTTATCTGCTCCTTCCTTTCTGCGCCCACTTGGTTTAGTCTTTAGAAGTTTTCTAGTATTATCTCTATTTACTATGGGTATCTCACTGCTTGTCAAACTTGCACTTGCCCCCATTCTACCTCCATACCACCTTGTATCCTCATCTATTCCATTTAGTTCATTATCTGTTTCATTCCCCTCCCCCCTCCATCCTAGTTTAAAATCTCCTTCAACCTTTTTAGCATTCTCCCCCCTAGCACAGAAGATCCCTCTTCATTGAGGTGCAATCCGTCCATAGAATATAGATGGCTCCTCTCAGAAAAGGAGTCCCAGTGCTCTAAAAACCCAAACCCCTCCTTCCTACACCACTTTCTTAGCCATGCATTAACCTCCCTGATCTCTGACTGTCTCCCTGTGGTAGCGCATGGCACTGGTAGTATTTCAGAAAATACTGCCTTGGAGGTCCTTGCCTTAAGCTTTTGGCCTAGATCCCTGTAATCATTTTTTAGGACCCTCCATCTTTCTCTAACTTTGTCATTGGTGCCAACATGTACCAAGACCGCCGGGTCAATCCCAGCCCCCTCCCCCCCAACAATCTGTCTACCCAATCCGCAATTTGCCGAACCCGAGCACCCGGGAGACAACAAACTCTTCGGTCCTTGCGGTCCCGGCAACAGATTGCCCTATCTACCTTCCTAATAATGGAGTCCCCTACCACAACAATCTTTCTTTGCATCTGAGCATCCTGAGTCCCCACTGTGCTGGAGGAACTATTCCCCTGGCTGCTAGAGGAATTAGTCTCCCCCAGCCTTGCCATTTCTGCCCCAACATTCCCAATATCTTCACTCAACATGGCAAATCTATTGGGATGTGTCAGCTCAGAAACGACCTGCCTCTCCCTATTGCCCCTGCTTCCCCTTCTAACTGTCACCCAGCTACCTACCTGCACCTCACTAACAGCAACTAAGCTACCTACCTACTCCTCACTAAAAGCGCCACCATCTGCACCACTAGTCGAAGCAAGGGCCTGCTCAGTGAGCTCTAATTCCCTTTCAAGATTGCCAATGTCCCTCAATATTGCAAGTTGCCTCTTCAGATCAGCAATCTCTGATTCAAAAGAGACCACCTGCTCACACTTCTCACAGCGGTATGCTCCTTGGAACAGCTGCTCCAAGTGCACATACATGTGGCAAGATGTGCATTGAGTGGCATTTTCAATCCTGCTCATTCTAGCAACTATGAAGTTTAGAAGTACTAACAGTAAACTGTTCTTCAATAAACTATACCTTGTTTTACTGCTACATTGTTCAAACTGCTTCTGGTTCTAACTGCACACACTTTAACAAACCAGCACTTCAATCAACCACACAGATCAATCAGTACACGCAAGCTGGGTGGGTTTCTGGCTGTGGTGGGTGGGTGTCTGGCTGTGGTGGGTGGGTGTCTGGCTGTGGTGGATGGGTGGGTAGATGGGTGGGTGTCTGGATGTGGTAGATGGGTGGTTGTCTGGCAGTGGTGGATCGTGTGTGGGTGTTTGGCTGTTGTGGATTGGTGGCTGTCTGGCTTTGGTAGATGGGTGGGTGGGTGTCTTGCTGTGGTGGATGGGTTTTCTAGCTGTGGTGGATGGGTGGGTGGGTGTCTGGCTGTGGTGGATGAGTGGGTGGGTCTCTGGCTGTGGTGGATGGGTGGGTTGGTGTCTGGCTGTGGTGGATGGATGGGTGGGTGTCTGATTGTGGTGGATGGGTGGGTGGGTGTCTGACTGTGTTGGATGTGTGGGTGGGTGTCTGGCTGTGGTTGATGGGTGCTGGGTGTCTGGCTGTGGTGGATGGGTGGATGGGTGGGTTTCTGGCTGTTGTGTGTGGGTGCCTGGCTTTGGTGTCTGCCTGTGGTGGGTGGGTGGTGTCTTGCTGTGGTGGATGGGTGTCTTGCTGTGGTGGATGGGTGTCTGGGTGTCTGTCTGTGGTTGATTGGTGGGTGGGTTTGTCTAGCTGTGGTGAATGGGTGGGTGTCTGGCTGTGGTGTATGGGTGGGTGGGTGTCTGGCTTTGGTGGATGGGTGGGTGGATGGGATGGGTGTCTGGCTGTGGTGGATGTGTGGGTGGGTTGTCTAGCTGTTGTGGATGGTGGGTGGGTGTCTGACTGTAGTGGATGGGTGGGTGTCTGGCTTTGGTGGATGGCTGGGTGTTTATGGCGGGTGGGTGTCTGGCTGTGGTGGATGGGTGGGTGGATGTCTGGCTGTGTTGGATGGGTGGGTGGGTTTCTGGTTGTGGTTGATGGGTGGTGGGTGGGTTGTTATCTGGCTCTGGTGGATGACTGGGTGGGTGGGTTTCTGGCTGTGGTGGATAGGTGTCTGCTGTGTTGGATGGGTGGGTGTCTGGGTGTCTGGCTGTGGTGGGGGCATGGGTGGGTGTCTGACTGTGGTGGGTGGTAGGTGTCTGGCTGTTGTGGATGGGTGGGTATGTGGGTGTCTGGCTGTGGTAGGTGGATAGGGTGTCTGGCTATGGTGGGTGGGTGTCTGGCTGTAGTGGATAAGTGGGTGTATTGCTGTGGTGAGTGTTTGGCTGTGGTGGATGGGTGGGTGTGTGACTGTGGTGGATGAGTGGGTGTCTGGGTGTCTGGCTGTGGTGGGTTGGTGTCTGGCTGTGGTGGGTGGGTAGGTGTCTGGCTGTTGTGGATGGGTAAGTATGTGGGTGTCTGGCTGTGGTAGGTTGATTGGGTGTCTGGCTGTGGTGGGTGTGTGTCTGGCTGTAGTGGATAGGTGGGTGTATTGCTGTGGTGGGTGTTTGGCTATGGTGGATGGGTGGGTGTGTGGCTGTGGTGGATGAGTGGTGGATAAGTGGGTGTCTTGCTGTGGTGGATAGGTGGGTGGGTGTCTAGCTGTGGTAGATGGGTGTGTATCTGGCTGTGATGAATGGGTGGATGAGTGGTGGATAAGTGGGTGTCTTGCTGTGGTGGATAGGTGGGTGGGTGTCTAGCTGTGGTAGATGGGTGGGTATCTGGCTGTGATGAATGGGTGGATGGGTGGGTGTCTGGCGCGTCGCGATGGTCGCTCCTGCGCATGAGCGCAGTGACGGACATTCTGGCGGTGCTCATGGAGATGCGGAGAGAGTCCCTGTGCATGCAATTGATAAGTGCGGCGACGGCCGCTTCTGCAAATGTGCGAGCCAATAGGCTCATCTACGCATGCATGTGACAACAGCCTATTTTGCCCACAACTACCCTTATTTGCCCACACTGACGTCATGTCGGTCTCACAGACATCACTTCCGTCTCCATGAACAAAATTCACATGGTGCTGGCAAAGAAGTTTCACTTTACAAAGACCCCCCCCCCCCCCCAAAAAAACATATTAAAAAGACACCACACCCCCAATAAGTATAAAAAATACACCCACCCACCCCAAATACATATTAAAAAGACACCCGCCCCCGGTCGACCCACCAGAGGTCAGGCTCAACTTGCAGGGCCGGGCCGGGCCTCCTGCCGCCCCCGGGCCCAGGACACCTGTCCCAACTGTCTCCCCGTCGGCAGCCCTGAATACATGTTAAAATAACAGCGCCACAAGCATCGAAGAAAAAAGTCTTGTTAAATCATGTAAACAAAGAATCCCCATTGCATATACAATATGAAAAATTATTTTGTTAATTAAATATGTTTTTTCCATACACGTTATAAAAAAAAAAAAAAAAAAAAATATGTGTTTTTTCTTTCCATAAGTAGGGGTCATTTAGTTTGATCCTTTGGCCAAAACATTTCAAGCTTGCAGACACGTCAAGGTAAACCCTATCCTGTCTCTATATGTCACATTGGATGTACATTGGGGCTTCTTTGTTTACTGTTTTTTATATGAGATCACTTTCCCAGTAGCATGTCAATTGACACATAAATATATAACTATAGTGCTCGTGGTCTGGGGTTTGAGCTTGCTAAGATTGTGTATCTTTAATTGTAAAATGTTTGGTAAGTCTGTGGTCCCTCCTGCTTAGTTTAAGCTCGCCTATCCCACTTCTATGTAATCAACAGGTCCAAGTTCACACATGGGAATGTAGAAGTCTATTGAGAGATTTATTCCCTCAGGAGAAAGGTGCTGATAACCGTTGCTGTAGCAATAAGCGTGGGAATAGTGTATATGTTTTCTCCTTGTACTTTATTTATTTAGATTTTTTTTCACTACAGGCGGTCCTCGGTTATCCGACGCAATGCGTTACTCAAAATGGCGTCGGATAGCGAAGCGTCGTAAAGCGAAACCCGTTTTCCCATAGGAACACTGTTTAAATCAAACGTTCCGTTCCTGAAGTCATTTTTAATGCTAAAATACACAGAAAATGTTACTCAAGCAATAAGATATGCAGCACACACATAGATTATGATGGAAACATTATATTTATTGATTCCAGAACTGTAAAATAAAACTATAAAAATAAAACTATGCTGTATTCTGTACAGAAATGTACATGAGCAAAAAAAAAACACATCAATTATTGGAGGAAGATGATTGGGGGAGGGATCTTCAACAGACAACGGACTTTTTGGAGGTGATGTAGGTGGAGTTGAAGGTTTCGGCCTCTTGAAGAATCTGTTCATTGAAGTCTGGACAGATCCTTTCCTTTTCTGCGTGTAGATCTCTCTATAGCAGCTGATTTGGTTAGACACCCCACGACTGACTGTTGAACTCCGTTCAATGTTAGGGTCATTGTCCTCAAATATGGCCAGTGCGCTATCAATGTGCTTGAATGCCGCAGCCAACATTTTGCTTGACAATGATTTACGTGGCTGTGGCTGTGCCACATCAGCAGATTGGTGGGCCTCCTCTTCAGCAATTTTTTGCTCTTCTAATTGCATGAGGTCTTCATTGCTCAACTCGTTAGAATGTGAGGCGAGCAACTCCTCAATATCCTCGGTTTCCACCTCCAAGTTGAGATCCCTGGCCATTTGCACAACAGTTTCTGTAACTTCTGCAACAGTCTCTGTAAGGCCTTGGACATCAGACACAAAATCAGGGCACAAATTACGCCAAACTCCATTTAAATTGGATTGTTTCACCTCATTCCATGCCTCTCCGATGTTTCTCACTGCATGGAGAATGTTGTAACCCTTCCAAAATTCTTTTAAGGTTGGACCACCTTCCACATCGGTTGCTCTGATGGCCTGGGCAAATGTTCGCCTAAGATAGTAGTCCTTGAAGGAAGCGATAACCCACTGGTCCATCGGCTGTATCAATGAGGTGGTGTTGGGGGGCATGAACACTACCATGACATTTGGATGATGGTCATCCAGGTACACGGGATGGCCAGGAGCATTGTCCAGGAGCAGCAATGCTTTGAAATCGAGGTTCTGGTTCATGCAATATAATTGCACAGCTGGAATAAATTGATGCTGGAACCAGTCCTCAAAAAGGCTCCCTGTTACCCATGCCTTACGGTTGGACTTCCAAATCACTGGAAGTGTGCTCTTTGCATAACCCTTGAATGCCCTAGGGTTTTCTGCATGATAAACAAGCAAAGGCTTTAGCTTGAAATCACCTGCAGCATTTGATCCAAGCAGAAGAGTCAGCCTGTCCTTTGCAACTTTAAACCCGGGCATAGATTTTTCCTCTTTTGCAATGTAGCTTCTACTGGGCATTTTCTTCCAGTAGAGCCCAGTCTCATCAACATTGAACACTTGACGTGCGCAATAGCCACCGTCCTCTATAATTTTGGCCAATGTAACAGGGAAGGTTTTAGCTGCCTCCTCATCCACACTAGCAGCTTCACCGGTCACTTTAATGTTATGCAAGTTTGCCCTCTCTTTAAACCGCATAAACCAGCCCTTACTTGCAGTGAACGTTTCCTCAGTGGTCCCTTCTCCATGCTGTTGCTTAATGTCCTCATACAGACTCAAAGCCTTGGCCTGAATTAAGGCTAAACTAATGGGCACATGACGCTGGGATTGATCTTCCAGCCATATGATGAGGAGTTTTTCTACCTCAGCAATATGCCCAACAGGTTGCCTTATTGTTGTACCTTGCATAGGTGCTGAGCCCTTGATCTGTTCCAAGATTCTTGCCTTGTCTTTGATTATTGTCACAATAGTTGTGCGAGGTATATCCAAGGCACGTCCAATTTCTGTGTTCGTCTCTCCTTTCTCAGAGCGCTTTATTATGTTTTGCTTGGTCTCCAAAGTTATAGATTTTCTATTCCTTTTTGGAGTAACAGTACTTTGCTTTTTGCTTTGATCAGCCATGGTTTAGGGCCTAAAATACACCACCAAACCTTCACACAGACTGTTCAGAATGATTTCCCTAGCCTGCAGCCGTCTGGTTGTTCATTTGTAGCAATTTTTTAAAGCGTCATAAGAGCGTTGGATAAGCCGATCGGGCGTCGTAAAACGGGCCATAGGGATGCATTGACAAGCGTCGGATAAGCCGTTCGTCGTAAAACGAAACGTCGTAAAACGAGGACCGCCTGTATATTTATTACGACACTTCTGTTTTTAACCAGTTTTAACGGCACTATAACTCACATATAGAACATATAGGGACCAATTATAGTAGCCTTTATAACCCACTTATCGAGGCTTTTAAGCTGTTATCGGCCAAAAATGCCTACAGCGATTCATAAAGCCTCGATAAGTGGGCGGCGAAAGCATTAATCGACTTTTTATGCTGTCGTCCAAAACACATCGTCAAGTGAGCTGCGATAAGCCACTAAGCAGCAGGTTTTAAAATGCGAGCAATTCTATTAGCCTCGATTTAGCGTATTGAGGCTAACCATGGCTCTACAATGGTGATTTCCTCCCAAATTCACGTCACCAGAAAATGTTGGCGTGAAGCTGGTGAGAAGCTTCTGAGGCGGCGCGAGAGAGGGACTTAGAAACAATAATGCATTTTTCCTACATCGGATTGATGCGGGGTGTCTCTGGAACTGATACACATTAATACCAGCACCGGAGGCCCCTGGCATGAATCAGATGCATGACAAATACATTTACAGGCCACTTCATTACCTTAGCAGCTAACCGCTACGGCAATGAAGTTAACTACCGGTGCCATGTTTATTCTGGGTTGCAGGGGTGGGTGAAGGTGGTATTTGGCCCTTGGTGGGTCTTTAGGCCTTGCCGGGGTTGCAGCTGGAGTTAACACCTTCATTACATAATGGTTAATAATGTGACCGGCTTTTTTTTTTTTTAACGGATGTGACGTCATCTCCAAGGGAGGTACGTCACATACTTAAAACCACATGGCACATATCACGTGGTATTACAGCCAATGGGATATAAGACAATCCCATTGGTCCCTGTACCATGTGATACGTTCCATTAGTTATAAAGGATGTGACATGATCCCCTAAAGCGATTACTAAAGTAATCCTGCTACCTTGAAAGTTTTACCAAAGGATTGAACTAAGTGACCAATATTTATGAGAAGAAACACAGAAAAAAAACATATAGAAATGAACTAAATAATTTGTCAAATTGGATGAACATTAGGGATGTGGATTAGGGATGTGCATTACTGCTGTATATTTGAGGTCACGTTCCCAGTAGAGCAAGCAACACAATGTGGTACCCCCACACCGCAATGCGGATAACACAAAAATGTACCTCACACCTCCGGATTGCAGGGGAGAGACAAAATAAGTCCCCAGTAATATGCACTCCAGACACCTTTAGGTGGACAGATAAGTGAATAATTAGTGACCATATGGGAGCAGCTTAGTGTGACGGTGCTTGTCTCCAATCAGGAAGCGGACCGCAGGCTTAGGTAGGGATGCAAATTAACCAACCAGAGCCCAGGAATAGAGTCCTGTTATAGTATCCGTAGTCAATAATCAGGCAGAGGTCAGGGCTGGTGGCAGAAATGCAAAGTCTAGTAAACAGGCAGAGGTCAGGGCTGGTGGCAGTAATGCAAAGTCCAGTAAACAGGCAAAAGGTCAGGGCAGGCAGAAAGCAGCACAGAAAGGACAGGCAACCTGGAAAACCCGTACTGCAGCAAAACCCGGCACAGATCTAGTAGAGTCCTTACACTTAGATACCTCGATACAAATGGAAGGCACACCACATACACCTAGCTGCTGTCTGAGTGGTGATTGAGATCAATAAAATCAGTTTATCAATCATAGCATATTAAAATTAAAGGGGTATATAACTAAATTAAATAAAATACAAAAAATGCTTTACCTTGGTGAGCTGCAGACTATGGGGCCTATTTTAGTAGCTTTGATGAGTTTGCAGCTATCTCCCAAGGTTCGTCATGTTCCTGTCAAACGGTTTGTCATTTGTGTTATCACGGTATTCAGAAAGAATCTGAAACCATTTCAAACCGTGAGGTAGGAAAATGCAAAACTGTACGGCATAGCAGCAAAGTGATCTCCGATTTTTTCCTTACAGATGATGTCACATCCTTTAAAAAAAATGGACCATCACATGTGTAATGGATGCTCACCACAAACCAGACAGGACTGCGGTGTCGAGGTGGGGATTAGAGAACACCGACCTGGAGATGCAAGGTCGCATCCGGTGTGTAGGTTTGTCGTAGAGGCTAGCCGGGTCAGGATAGGAGAATATAGGATCATAGTAGACAAGCCAAGGTCAAGGGTTGGAGAGGTACGGATCGTAGGGTTCACTAGCCGTGCTCTCTTATTTCCTGCGTGTCAGGAGATCTACCATCTACCTTCACTTTGGAGACAGCACGCCCACTGAGTCCGGACCCAGCAGCGACGGCGGATGCAGTGAGTACAGGCAGCGGTTGCCATAAGTGTTTTCTATATGCTGATCCTTCAGCTTAATGAGCCAAGAAGTTAAGGGTATCTGAGTTGGGGATATTACAAGTTTGATCTGTGGAAGGAGAGGATTGGCCTGGCTATATGGGGTCTTCACTGTGACCGTGATCTGACAGGAGCGTCCCCCACCCACATCTCTTCCCCCCTTCCCCTCTTCCTCAGCACCTTATTCCCTCGTTGCATTGGTATACAGAAGTGTTTATATATACCAGAGGGACATATTTAATGACAGATACACTGAACGACTTTATCTCTTCATTTACAATGCTACCCACCAGGACTCCATTCATTTTCTCATTGAGATACATGGGTATATACCTTGTCAGGATCTGCTTCACCTATCGAGCACTAGTACGGGACTTTTGAGTTTCGTAACTTCTCCATATAGGATATAAATACTGTTAAGCAAGATTGCGCCAAAAAAACCTGCTTATAGCTTATACTATGTTTATTGCTGGTTCTTATTATTATACGTGTTTGCTGTATATATTTATTTTAGGTTGGTGCCTCTCAGATTCTGCCCTGGTGGTTCGGGTTGCTGGTGCAAACCTATGTCCATTTTCCAGAGCCCTATTTACCCTAGTGGGAAGAGCGCTACGATTCCTGGCTCCAGACCCAGAGTCTTACCAGGTTCTTTTGGTTTGTTATTCCTTTCTGTTCCCCCTTTTTTTGTCTCACTTTTCTGGTTGCCCATTCCCCCCCTCTCACGTCTACCATGGCCTATTAATTGGGTCCAAATTGCTTTCCGCTTGCTCCAGAATAAGTGCAATATATCTCTTTTCCTACTATAACAGTGCTTTAACTAATATCCCATACCGTTAAGGGATTTGCTTTTTCTAATTATAAGTGGGAGGCTGCATATATAATCTTTCTGCAAGAGACACACTTTAAGAGACGTTCTCCATCCACAAACTTTCCCAAACAGTACGCCCAATGTTACCACTCTACAGCTTTGGTTAAGCAAAGAAGCACAGCCATATTCACCTGGTGTCACGTCACTTCCGGTTGGGGTGATAGCTATATATTGCTTGACTTTCAATGGAAGTGCGCGAAATGCGTTAGAGTTAACTACCCGTCATGTTATCACTTTGACCATTAAAGTGTTTTTTAAATTTAGCCCTTCTATTTTTTCCGCTGTGCTTCACTTCTCTTCAGCTTCATTGGATCTCCTGCATTACTCTCTCAGCGTGAGGCACGCATTTGGAATAGACAGCATCTCACTGTGAGTAATTCTACTTACCTTCGTCCCATTTTATAGTCATTCAGACAGTGGGAGCAGGTTTTTTTACACAGTATATAGGAAGTTTTAGGGTGGTGGTCAAATTAGGAAGAGAAACAGCCAGCACTGTTCACTCACAGCTACTGACTGCATTATCAACCAATAGGACTTTATACCTACACCTACCTCAGTTTGAGCGTACATTTCCTTTACTGTTACTTCAACTCCAGGATGCTTTGATAATCCTTCTCTTCAAGCAAGTTTACATGTTACAATTAGTTTACAGACTGTTACTTTGTACCTTTGATTAGGAAGCACTGAAAACGGAACTTTGTTCCACTACTTATACCTGTATTCATTCAAAATGGTGTTCCATTCAAGCCTGATCTTATAAATAACAACAAGGATGGATGATTCATTGTTCTGGTTGGCATGCTTGGGGGGATACAAGTCATGTTAGCAAATCATTATGCCCCCAATTTTTCTAGGGGCCCTGCTTTCAGTCCTTTTTCACCCAATTACAAAATATTCGGAAGGGACAACTCATAGTGGGTGGGGATTTCAACTCAGTGTTGACAAACAACTTTGTGAGATCCTCATATGTACTATGAGCGGGGACAACAAGGCCCACACTATGCTAGCTAGAAAGCTGTGCAATACACAGTCTTTGAACACATACATAGGTGGATCCGGTTGTAAAGCTGATCGACTGACACCTGGGATATGCATATGGCCCTCTGTGGCATGCCTGCCTCCCCCTCTCTGGTACCTGCATGTTTCTGATGGACATCTCATTGGGATCCTAACTGAAGGGCACTGTCCCGATTTGTAACATAACAAAAAAGAGGAGTCTGATCTCTTCTAATACTTTGGGAACATAATCCTTATCGCTTCTCCATGAGGCTCCTCTCCTCTTGTCATCCAAGGACTTAATCTTCCAGAACCTTCCTCCTCTCCTATATACTCCCCTATGATGTCAGTCTTCCCGTTGGAACACAGAGTTGGGTCTAGCATATGCTGCTCTACCATTAACCCCTTTCAGCAACCTGGTAACCGCATTGAGGGTGTTTTACATTTACAAGAAATATCTATGATATATAGTAGTTAATCCACAGATAGTAAAATAAAAAAATAAAAACATGGTCAGGTGCAGTTTACAACCCTTTAAAAGAACAGTTTCTTTTGTTCTTCTTGCATCAGTTATCTTCAAAAAAAAAAAAAGAGAAATAAACACAATAGTGTGCAGTATATCTTTTTAAATGTGTGATATTTATGTAAATATAGGATGCAATACACTGACATTTTAATGGTGTAGCCTCAGCATATCATAGTCTATGGCAATAATATTCCTCGGTAACCTCTATCCAGATAAGTGGATCTAAAAAATAAAGGGAAAAGGGGAATGATGGTGCAGATCAATAAGGCATTATAAAATATAAAAAGCAATTAAACCAGGCCCCCAGAAAAGCGCACTTACAATGTGTGCCTGGGCCAGTAACACGTAAAAAAACATAATGGTTATGCAAGACAAGTAGGAACAGAAGCTTGGAGAAGTTACCACCATTCAATCCGATGCGAAACGACACTGTGATCCCCTGCAATGGTTCCTTGATGTCACTTCCTTCTTTGCTCTTTAGTTTGAATCTGTATCTCGTCCTTTCAGTTGCATTCACTCAATGCGTTTTGCATCCACATGCTTCGTGATGAGTGATCTTGATCTGCGTCATCATTCCCCTTATCCTTTTTTTCTGAGATCCACCTACCTGGATAGAAGCTACTGGGGAATACTATTGCCACCGATTATGATATGTTGAGGTTACACCTTTACAGTGTGCGTGTATTGGATTGAATATTTACATACATATCACACATTGAAAAAGACATACTGCACACTATTGTTTATTTCTCTTACCGGTCAAAATAAATCTTTTGTGCGCCCCTAAGGTTTGAAGATAAATTCCCCAAATAATGTCAGAAGAACTGTTAGTCTGATTCACAAAGCTCACATGTTACGTATTCCTTCAATGGTCCTTTCTCTAGATGCCGAAAAAGCCTTCTACAGCCTTGACTTGAACCTAACTTTTTGCTGTCCTGACACACATGGATTTTTTGGTTTCCTCCAAGGGGTACGGAGCTTGTATTTGTCCCCTATGGCCAAGGTTAAAAGACCCAGGCTCCTCTCTAACCAAATCTATATAGCAAATGGTACAAGACAGTGATGTCCACTTTCTCCCCTTTAATTTGCACTCTCCATTGAGCCATTGGCTTCCCTTATTAGGGAGCACCCAGATATATCAGGCACCTCAACTGGTCAAAGAGGCTACACTGTTTGCAGATGACGTACCCATGACTATTTCCAAAATTCTCACCTCGCTCCCAAACTTATTCCAAGTTCTGTCCAAGATTCGGACAGTCTCTGGATTTAAAATTAATCAATCAAAGTATGTGGCATTAAATATTAATCTACCCAGAGATATAGTGAAGCTTTTGCAGGAATAATCTCACCAGGTCATTTGCCCCCCCCCCCCCCCCCCCTGCATAAATCAAATTACTCTCAATTAATCAGAGATCTAAAGAGAGATATGGAGGCCTGGAAAAAGTACTGTATATGCTGGGATGGGAAAATTACAGCAGTTAATATTAATATCTTGCCCAACATAATGTACTTACTTAGTACATCCCCATATTAAATAATGAGTTAAAGGAACTACAAATGTGTGGAACTCCCTCTAGGGTTACCATATGGGTGTAATGGGTTAAAGGAGTTAGATATTGAGCACCTGCCCCTTTAGATAGGGTGTTTGCAAAGTGACCAGGGAGAGGACTAGCTCTGCCTTTTTTTCTGAGTAGTGACAGGGAATGGGAGAGGTGATAAATAGGAGAGCAGAAGGATTCCAACCCTCAGAGGAGAGACCAGAGAGGGATTTCAGTCGTAAATAGTTAAGTTGCGGGAGGAGACCCCTCTATTATTTTTTCCAGAGAAGGGAAGTGTCCTTTAAAGTCAGGCCCCTAGTAAAGGAAGCTGGAGAAGTACTGGCTTCAACAGGGGAGATCAGTGTCCTTGAGGGGTTCACCGATCTGTAACCCTGGGACTAATCTGAAGTCAGGATAATCAGAAGAGTATGACACTGTACCTTGAGGAGGATCGTGAGAGAATAAAGTGTAGAACACCCTTGAAGGATCATCTCCTGCTGCCTCAGTACCAGAGCACTGTATGTGAGGTAAGCAGAAAAGAAAAAACAGAGTTAATGACCCCCTTTCGTACCTCAGTAAGGAAGCAAATCCCTAAATGGGACCCTGGAAAACCATGGATTGAAAATCTCATAAGAAGTATGGGTAGCTATGACCGGAATTAAAGAAACCAGTCTCATGTCTAAGTAATGTCCCTCCTCAGGAATATAGTTATGCATCTGAGGGTGAGTTGTATCTATCTAGCACATTCATAAAAACTGTTTTGTTTAATAACTACAACATTCCTGGTGCCCATCATTACCATCAGTATATATATCCATCCTGCTTGGATCCGCAACCGTGACAAATGTAATGCACCCTGAGTAGTCAGCACAACCGACATCTTTGAGCTAGGCAAGGAGGGTTACATGTATTTCACATTTTATCTGGGAAGTATCCTAGAGTAAATCATTTGGTCTTACAGATACCTCCAGAAGGGGGGGCTGGCAGTCCCTAACCTCCTTAAATATTAGCAAGCCTCTAAGTTGAGTCAGACCTACCTTTGGAATTCAGTTCAAAATTCAAGAGGCTGGGTGGATATGGAAGATCCTCTCCGCTTCCCGATAGGAATGAACTCTCTCCTTTGGTTATCTTGCAAAGATAGACATGCAAACTCCCACTCCTTCCCAACATAAGGCACACTATTCATGTGGGACCAGCTTAAATTTAGAAATGGTCTTTCTTCAAAGAACTCGGTTATGATCAACCTGTTCGATTAACCCACAATTTGCCCCCGGGATGTCAAGGGTACTATTTGATTCCTGGGTTAAAGCTGGACTCACAAGAGTCGATGACCTTATTGATGGCTCTCACATTGAGAGTTTCACCGATCTAAACAAAGGGACAAAACTTTTTCCTACAAGTAAAAAATATTGTTATGTCAATGCATTCCTTTCGTGTACCCTCCTCTATTATCTACTTGGAACTCCTATACAAATCTAGATACTTGGAGCGTGGCCTGATCTCACAGATACATCAAATATTACTGAACACCGACTACACTAACAAGGGTGCATACATATTGAAGTACATGTTGAAGTGGGAGGAGGAATTAGGGGTCACGGATATAGATGAGTGAGACATGATATGCAAGTCAGCAGCTAAAAGCTCAATCTGCACAGTTCATAAAGAAAACTCTTACAAGATGCTATTTAGGTGTTATCTGAACCCAGTTAGGCTACACGCTATTAGCAAGGAAAGATCTTCCATATGTTTCAGAGGCTGTGTGCAAACGGGACCCCTAAAACAAATGTGGGGGGTTTTACTTGGTAATAGCACTGCTATGGAAAAATATATTCACTTTGGTTGGTATGGTGTTGGACAGGTCCCTTCCCCAGACCACTGGTTGCATTGCTGGGCAGACCACCATAGGGCCTGACCACATGCGTTGGTAAACTTGCCTTGCAAGTCATCTTAGTGACAAGATGTTGCATTGCAACCCTGTGGAAAAAGCAAGACGTCCGGATATCGTTACAATTAAAAGTAGGGTGTGGTACATTCTATGTGTAACACAGTCCCCCCTCCCTCTCTGGAAGATGTACTACTTTTTACTGCTGTTTGTGGTGCAGTCATACCTGTGAGGGTCAAGGAGAGCTGAGTGGTCCGCGATGGTGTGGGGAACAGGACAGGCTTTTGTAGATCTTCAATGTTCAATCAGGGTGTCAGCGCCTCCAGCTCCAGTATTTCCAGAGTCAGTCCCCCACTAGGGCAGATTCCATCCATACCCCTACCCAATAGACTGAGAGCTCAGGCAGGGGTATATAAAAAGGGATGATTTATTGGTTGCAGCCACTGCTAGCAGTACAGCATATACATGAGGATTGATCTGGGTCCCCAGACCTTTAGATGATGCTTTGGCTCTCTGGTAGACTTGAGGTCTATAATATCTCTTGCTCAGTCAGCCCATGAGGGACTGACTGCATGTCTCACTCCCAGCCGGGAGGAGCAGCACAAGCCTCCTCTCTCTAGGAAGGGTGGAAGAGAACTCCTACAATTTAGCACTTTCTCTCTGATGCACCAGAAGGGGAGAGCACAAGGTCTGCACCATGATTGGTTATACAGACCCTTGTGGCACCACCTCTTCTGTCACTCAAAGAGTCAGAATGAAGGGGGGGGTCAATGCCCCCAGGATAGCCTGTCACAGCCTGTAGCTATCAGGACATACATGACAAGAGGCAGAGAGGCAGTCTGGACCAGCCATGGCTACACTCTCCCCTGGGTGGAAAATTCCATATCCTCACTGGAACGAATATGATGCACCATCCATCACTCTGGGGCCTGCAAGGCAATAACTGGTTACACATATGATGGTACAACATAACCAGAATACATAAACAGGCAGCAGGGACCCAAATCATCCACTGGTTACAGCAATGATATTTCTAAATCTTCCATAATGAAGAGTATGGGGGTCACTACTTGTAATATTTGGGGTCAGGCTTTTGGATCGCCCGTCCCTCAAAATCCTTTACCCACACAGAATATACCTTAGGGGCATCAGCTTGTTGTTGGACTTCTACCCTATCCTTGAATATACATGTCCCCACCAGCCACTCTCTCATGATGGAACATATATGTGAATCTTTAATGAATTCCTTAACACTCATTTTAGATTGGAGGTAATCAGTGACGGCCAACTTCAGCCAATCGTGCCGGTTGTCATCTATTTCTTCCATGATCGGTTCTGGGACATAAGGCAAATCATAGCCGTGAGACAGACGGTACCGGTTTCTTATTGCCCTGTCAGCTCGGCTAAGCCTTAGTATTTTACGGCCAGCTCCCTGGCCAGGTAACCCAAAACTTAGGTTCATTAGGGTCCACCTCCTGATATAGAATAGAGGAGCCCTTAGGTATCCTGACACCTAAATTAATTTCTCCCAGCCATTGACGAATGGCTTCAGCTGTATCCTCTGGGGAGTAGCGGCCTTCCCTCCACCAGTGATCCACTATGGGACATCTACCAACAAGAACCTGGTTCTATCCATGCTGGTGACATAGCCATGGAACATAGGGTCCTACCACTTAAGGGGTTCCCCAGACAAAGGTTCAGGTCTTGGGCTACTTGGCCTGGTACATACCTGTGAAGATACTCCAGAGGTATTAGATTGCTGAGTTGTGATCTGGATGATTCTCTGAAAGATCTGAAAGACCCTGGTGATTTAGACACAGATTTACAAATGGGTGCTGGTGGTTCTCCCTCTTAATCATCAGATCTATTATCCCCCCTCCCAAAAGACCAATCCCTAAAATCAGGGGGTAACCCAGGGGACACATTATCACATGGGAACCGTAAAAGCACAAACGTGGAGGTGGTAGGATCAATGGCAGTGGCCTGGGCAAGGGCAGAAGTGGGCAGAACCAGTGACTGGGGCCTAGCAACATCCATAACCTGTCCATATAGTGCTGGCTTACCACGGCCTCGTGGAGGTTGTAGGGGAGTGATATCAGGGGCCCTGTGACTCCTTCCCTTACATTGGGCCACATAGCAGGGGGCATCGGCAAGGAGCAGTCCCGGACTCACCACTGTTGGAATGAGCGGTGCTGTAGTAAGCTCCGCAGACACCATCTTGTTGACGTCAGTCGGCTCAACACTCTCGGGAGAGCTCCAAGAAGGCACAAGCTGGGCAGTGTGGAGGACGTCACGTCCGACTGCACCGAAAATGCATCACCCCGCGGCACACCGAACAAGGCCCCGCTTGGTTTCTCATCCGGATAGGCCGCAACTGGATTCTGTTGGGGGTAAGCGGTAGGACTGTCACCAATCCGAAGGTAAGGGATGACTTCTGGCTCCACAGGTTCCGCTACCGACAGGTCCTTCACAGCGCCATCATCCTCCTCAGGCGCGGGGCTCCTCTGGGACTCCGGCATCACCACGGCATTCTGGGTGGATTACTCAGAACTGGAACGCTGCCACAGAACACAGGTGGGAGAAGATCTTTTCTCCGCAGGTCGTGCACAGCTGGGCACTTCTTCTTCTGGGACAGGGGAGGACACCTCAACCAGGCCGTGATGTCAGGGCACCTCGTCATCCCTGGAAACTATTGGCATGGGGCTTGCTGGCACCTGCGCCACCAAAGGAGGCGCACCCAACACCCCCGGGATAGTTGACTCCCTCTCCCGGTCGTCAGGTAGTGTTGATACCAGTTCCGGTCCTGGAACCATCAGCAACATGAACGCGGAGGTTGTCTCTGGCACCGGACCACGGCTGCATTTGGGCACATTGTTTAGGGCCCAAGGGCCTATGACATCCTCCGCAGCATAAAGGTCAGGGTAGACCGAAGTAGAGGCAGCAGGCCAAGCAGTAGGTACCGCAGTAGGACATACCATGGGGGCCGCACCGGCTGGTGTGGAAGCCCGGTCAATTGGCACAAACAGGGCGGGAGCATCAGGGTTGGCAGGCCACATGAAGAAGGTGCCACAGGGTTGACACCACGCATTGAGGCTGGCATGGCCTCCGGGAAGCTGGCAGTGAGGATACATGCACCGCAGGTGAGTCTGGCCATTCACCCGGACGACGAGATAACCTCCTGGGAGGTTATAGTTAGTAAACTCCAGGTCATCAGTAGCTCGGCTGGTAGCCATTGAGATAGAATAGAAGAGAGGTTGTATAACTGCTCTTCACTTGTGCTCAGCTCTATGGAACTGAGACGGGTGCAGCAGGTTGCGGACTCCTCCCAGATCAAGGTAGGCTCCGATTGGCTGGTTAGCTGGTGGACCCTCCCCTGGGTGGAATTAGAGGCAGGGCGGTGCAGATAGAAGTGTGACAGGGCTCCGGCTGAGCCAGTCACAATGAGGGGCGGTGCCTGGACTTGGCGCCGAAAGCTTGCAACTGATTTGCAGAAAAGCTTGCAACTTTGGTTTTGCATCCCATGCGGTCCCGTTTTTCTGGTGGGTGCACCATTTGGACATTGTAGAACACACGAACATGCGGTGGATGCCATTTTAGAGCCCACAGCACAGCACTGGAGAAATTAGGTATACTAGGTGACGCCTCTGGGGCCCGTTCCTCACACTTTGAACTGCAGCACAATCCTGATTAATAAAGGTGCACAAGGTCCCTCATGGTACGTTGTAAGGGGCCCCTCCCTTGTAGAACAGATATGGGGTTCATGTTCCTGGGATAATTTTCCCACTGGGTACGCCCCCAGAAGCACTGTACGTCGTGCATGGTGCAAGGGGTCCCCAGAGCCTGAAAGGTCCCGTCCCAGAAACACAATTTGTTGTGCATAGGTACCAAACGAAACTCATGGTACACTGTAAGGGCCCTGGCCCCTGTTCAAAAATAGGATGAAGGGCACATCCTCCCCGGTACCATACCCTCGGGGTGTGCCCCAACTTGCACAGTTCATTGTGCACAGGTACACAGGGGTCCTCACGGTGCATGGTAAGGGTTGTCCTGTCCCTGTCTTGGACTATGATGAAGGGTATCCACGCTCCCTGGAAAATTGCCCTCAGGGTACGCCCCAACAAAGTCTCTCTGGTAAGGGCTTAGGCAGCCCCCTCCCTGGTGTCACCTCAGTGAGAGGCTCCCCCCTTCCTTAACACGGATGGGTGCCCTAGTCCCTTGGGTACCATCAGGGGCCCGACTCCGGCCTCTTTTACTATCAGATGTCAAGCAAAGTCCTCTAAGTCCTGCTGTACAAGTCCTGAAAGCCTGCCCTGTTGCTGCCACCTCAGCAGCGCCTTCAATTGTAACATAGTTTCCCCTCCCCCTCTCTGGAAGATGTACTGCTGTTACTGCTGTTTGTGGCACGGTTATACCTGTGAGGGTCCAGGAGAGCTGAGTGGTCTGCGATGGTGTGGGGAACAGGACAAGCTTTTGTAGATCTTCAATGTTTACTCAGGGTGTCAGCGCCTCCAGGTCCAATGGTCTCCATGATTTCCAGAGTCAGTCCCCCACTAGGGCAGATTCCATCCATACCCCTACCCAATAGACTGAGAGCTCAGGCAGGGGTACATAAAAAGGGATGATTTATTGGTAGCAGCCACTGCTAGCAGTAAAGCGAAAACATGAGGATTGATCTGGGTCCCCTTTGGATGATGCTTTGGCTCTCTGGTAGACTTGAGGTCTATAATCTCTCTTGCTCAGTCAGCCCATGAGGGACTGACTGCATGTCTCACTCCCAGCCGGGAGGAGCAGCACACACCTCCTCTCTCTAGGAGGGGTGGAAGAGAACTCCTACAATTTAGCACTTCCTCTCTGATTAACCAGAATGGGAGGGCACAAGGTCTGCACCATGATTTATTATACACAGACCCTTGTGGCACCACCTCTTCTGTCACTCAAAGAGTCAGCATGAGGAAGGGTCAATGCCACTAGGATAGCCTGCCATAGCCTGAAGCTATCAGGACTTACATGACAGGAGGCAGAGAGGCAGTCCGGACCAGCCATGGCTACACATGGAAAAAACTATGGCATTACTGAGGCAAACCCCCCAGAAATTCCTATCAGTATGGGAGCCATGGTTGATCGCTGAGAGGTGGAGTAGGCCTTAACCTAGCATAGATCTGATGCTGGGAGGTTTAATAGAGGGTGAAAACAAAGATTAATAAAGCAGTGGGTTTAAAAACCGTATTGGCCAGGATGGAACCACGATCCACCGCTCCACTGTCCAGGTCAGCCAGGTAGTGCTTTATTAATCTTTGTTTTTGTACGTGCATCCCTTATCATTGCACGTATAGCCCTTTTTCTGAACCCTCCAAAAGGAACTACTGGTCACTGTACAACACCTGCGGCTCCAGGAGATCTGAGCCTCCGCTAGCTGGGAGCCTGGGGTAACACTCATACACTTACTTAGCGCAGCGCCTCCACTTACCCAGGATCCTCGTGATGTGAGATTCCCCTGGGCAAGAAATACAACACACATATATATGCAACCAGTTTTACTATATGATAATGCACGGAACCTTATCACTCTATCTTATAGCAATATAACCTTAACGTGTAACCTTAGTGGCCCGGCCACTCTCATCAGGAGCAATGCCTCCGTCCCCTCACCGCGTGCCCCACACACCGTGTCCATATATTAAAGTGATGGTATAGGCTCAGTTCTTTAACCACTCGCTCAGTGTTCCTAAAGAGTTTAGCCTAAGGCGGGATCAGCGCCTGTTGACCGGTGTTGGTGCACTTGATGTTATAGTACCTTCCGTTCACGGCGGTGACCGGTACCTCTTCGCAAAGGGTCATATGAATCAGCTGTCTGCCTCCTGGGTCTCAATGTCCAGCCGTCTGGTCCCAGTCAACTCGCCAGCAAACCTGCTCCGCACGCTTGTCCCTTTGTCCCTAGCTGGTACTCAGTAAGGGTGATGCTCGCTACTACTATAGGCCGTCCCTGCAGCACAGCAACCTTCGGTGACTTCAGGGAACACTCCTAGGGGCCTACGGGGTAGCTTGTCCTATGCAGATGGGCCACCGACCCCCTGCACCCACTCTACCTCTCCCTTCACCACCCGGATCCCCTCTGACTACTCAACCTAAACCTGCAGCAAACACACTGCACTCACACAGTACCTGCAGCAACCGCACTGCACTCAACCGGAACTTGCAGCAACCGAACTGCACACACACTGAACCTGCAGCAACCCACTGCACTCACTCAGTATCTGCAGCAACCCACTGCACTCACACGGAACCTGCAGTAACCCACTGCACTCACACGGAACCTGCAGCAACCCACTGCACTCACTCGGTACCTGCAGCAACCCACTGCACTCACTCGGTACCTGCAGCAACACTGCACTGCACACACACACTGTGCCTACTTGTCAGCGCTCACAGCACTACCAGCCGTGACACTGACAAGACTGCACACTTACACCTAAGGGCTGGGTCCCTAACCTAGGGGCCATCCCTCAGTACCTACCCCCTACCCTGGTGGGGATTGGGGCCTGCCTGGGATCTGGGGAACTACCTTACCTGGTGTAGGAGCCACTTGCTCCCTACACCCTTCCTTCCCCTTCCTGATCCCAGCTCCAACTGCCAAACGTGGTCCCCGCAACATTGTAGCCTTCCTCCACAGGAGAAGCTGCAAAACCCTATTTGCTGGCTGGCTGCACGTGATGTGGGTGAAAGGGCAATCCCCAGAGGCTGCTGGGAATTGTAGTCCACTCAGGACCTCTTTAGCATTGGGACCGCATTCGCTACCCTTACTGCGCCTGCGCGACCAATGCGCACACTCGCGCAACCTGTCATGTTGGCCCCCGCTAGCCGGGTACGTCGCAGAGACTCTGGGGACTCGGAGCGCTCCCTGCTCCGGCCCCCACCTTTGCGTTGTGACGGCGGGTCCGTCGCTGCCTCCGGCGGCACCCGCGATCGCTCGGCACACTACAGAGGAGGTCTCTGGAGGCAAAATAAGACCGGGGCTACACACGTAATACATTTTAATTTGTACATACTACACCATGAGAGGTTTTGCGCTCTCTTTCCTTCGATAGATTTGGATGCCCTGTCATCTCATTTTGTCACAGCAGCAGACTTTCCATTATTCCCTAAGGGAAGTTTTAATTCAATTTATTCACTGCACTTTATTTGATTGTGTTTGTCACTCTATGTACATTAGCCTAATTGTTCACCTTATCAATTTTTACACCTCCCACCTTGCTTGATATTTCTATTTAACTAGTTCACCCTTTTTGTCATTGTTATAGACATATTGTGCACTTTTTAGTTTGTGTTTCTCATATTAGAGGGTGAGCAGCAGCAATGTAAGTTTTACCCATTGGTCCATTATATATACTTTTTATCGAAAACGCAAGTGAGCTGATGGGTCCAGAAATAACCTTATTTTTTCAAGATGTTTTTGTTTCCTGTAACCTATTATTTGTCTTTTCCCTCCTCCTTCACTCTCCCTTCCTAAATATGCTGTAAACTAAGTTATTATATGATGTCACTTACTGTACGTCCGTATTTTCCCTGTACCCCTCTTCTTTTTTCTATTCCATGAAAAAGACTAAATAGACAAACAGTTGGGGGAAAAAAACTTCCTGAACCTGCATAAAAACCTTCTAATCCATGCAACTACATAAAAGATTCCTACATTTGACATGGACACTGCATGATGGGACAGTAATGATGCATTGCAATAATATAGTTAGCTTGACACACAGCCTTTAAAACTGTGTAAATACACACTGCCTTTAATATACCCTTAAAGTATCTTGGAAATGTTTTGAATGGATAAGATTAGTTGTCAGTATCCTTTTCGCTAAAGGATTTTCTGGCCAAATTCAAATCCACTTTGCCTTTCTATCACCACAATCCTCTTAGTCATTTTCTCTCCCAATAGGGATTAATGATCTCTCCAAATACAAGGGTTGTTTAAAGTTCTGATAACATCAGAAAGAACGTCGCCATGAGATGCTGCTCTCCAGTGTCCTGGCAAGTGATCAGAATCTCACACTTCTCCCTGAATGGATCGCTAAGAGTATTTTATAGCTCAGATTCGAAACAATATACAGTATCTACCCAATTCTGCCCATTTGCAGTTTTATAGGCTACTTAATAAGGAAGGAAAATTCATTTTTGGAAGTTATTGGTTTTTACCAACATAAAATGAAGAATAGTGGAAATGAGGTAAGCATTAGGAAATGAAAAGACAAAATAAAGAAACCTTTATAGTAAGAAAGAAAATAAAATAAAACAAAAGGCAATAACAGAGAAACAAAAACAAAGTTCAAAAGAAAAAACAAACTATTACATTGTAAATAGTCTGAAAAATATTGATTATGTTGTCATTATTATAAGTCTATTATTATTTTATAAATTGCTATTTTAAGTTGATAATTAGATGTGATTGTATTGGATATATCTGCAATATCTGCAATAAACCAGCAGGGGGCACTGTGACTTCACTGGTTTTTTAAGCATTATCAAATGAATTCAGTTTTTATTTTAGCCTATAATTACATAATTGATGTAAATGATCTAAATTATATAAAAAGGCATAAACATTTGGAAATCACAATAGCAGCTAATGGATGTTGTGTAGAATCACACTTGAGTATTGGAAGACCAGTACATCTCATGTTATCGGCCTCCTAGCTAGTAGCTGCCTCTCAGCAATGCATTAATGTGAGATCCAGTAAATAAAATAGATATTTGTGTTCCTGCAGAGTGCACATATGCCATTAAATTGCTTATGTTGCCGTAATATGTAATAATTAAAAGACGTTTCTTAACCTCTTCAGTGGCAGCTGTGAATACAGTTCATTGCTTTGCAACTACCCTGCAACTGAAATGTTTGTCATCAATCTGGAAAAGAGGTGAATGAAGAATGCAATTTAAATTTGTATTGAAATCATAACTAAAAATATGTACATATGGACAGAAACCCCTGTTTGTTCATTAGCATCTCTTTGTATATTCATTATCACAAGGGCATAATAAAACTAAGAAATTGTTTAGGCCCCAAAAACTTAGCTGGCCCTATATTGGATTAGTCCAAAAAATAAAAATCAAATGCATTCGATTGAAGTTTTACCCATTAATTGCCTGCACGGCCAACAGCTGATAACACTGCCATTCATTGCAGGCTCCTTTACTGGAGAAGGTACTCTGTGTTTGGTACAGAAGCCTCAATTCTAACATAGGGTTCTTCAACCTTGACAGTTATGGGGTGCAATCAGTGGTCAAAGTCGTTAAGAGTTAGTACCGTACCTGACAAAATTCTTAATTTGCACTGATTTTGTAAATAAAAATACCACATGTGGTGCAATTGCTTGACTTAGACAAGTCTTCTACCCTGCCTTTCCCCATTATCCCTTAACAAACAGCAAACAGTGCTTCCACTGTTGCCAAGAATTCTGGGTAATGACATGCAAATGTGCACAGCATTTAACTCTTAACTTATCAACCAATCAGGGATTTCCTTTCCTATTGTCTGATTTTGCTGCACATATTGTATAATTATAATTCCCTGTACTGTATTCTTTGTGAAGCGCTGAGTACACTTTTGGCTCTATATAAATAAAGACATACAATACAATACAATCACTGTAACATGGACCCCTATGATCTTATGCCTACCACATTACACAGCTTTTCAGCATAGCCTGGGTTTAAGAAGGGTATAGTCAGTAAACCTACTCACAAACACCTGTTTTGCCCTTTTGTGTCTCATAAGTGCAAGCCTGGCTGTTGACTTTGCCACGTACAGCTGGTACGTGGGTTTAGCCAGACCTTAAAAAAGTTATGGTGGGTAAAAAAAAGTGACAAAAACCCTCCACCGTACAGTGTACAGTAAATAAAAATACCGCTTGTGGTGCCTTTGCATGTCTTAGACAGGTCTGTAACCCCGTCTTTCCCCATTATCGCTTAGCAAACAGTGCTTCCACTGCAGCCAGGGATTTTGGGTAATGACATGCAAATGAGCACAGTGTGTTACTCTTTACTTCTCATCCATTTTAACATGGACCCCTATGAGCTTATGTCTGCCGCATTACACAGCATTACACAGCTAGTCGCTAAGGTAATGAAGATGTTTTTATTTTATTTTAATAACACAGTATTGAAGCAGAGGGTTTCCGGAGCTGAACTGCATTCATGTCAGCCTCGGGGACCACCTGCTTCCCGGGTTACAGGCCCCGGGATTGGGTACCGGTACCTCCATGCATTGTTTAAATCTCCCACGTCACGTGCCCGAGACATTTAAACTTTGCAGAGATACCGGCACCACTTGACCCGTGCTTCCATACTGTGTAATTAAAATTAAATATAAACAGCATGATCGCCTGTAAGAGCTGTGCAGGGAGATGCAGTTCTCTCTGGGCAGCTCTTACAGACTGCAGGCAGATCGCACAGGCAGATCTTAGAAAAAGACAGAGCTGAAGACACTGGTAACTCGGACGGTTTGGCATTTTCCTAATGAACGGTATCTGACTTGCGATAACTCTTTCAGAATACACAAATGGTGCAAGTGTCAAGGATCAAGGGACAATCCTTTCCGATTGAGCTGCAGCAGCATCAGGGCCAGTACCATTTGCCTTTTCATTTACTATCCTTATTTCAGCCCTACCCTACATAAGGGATTCTAATTACATTTAGCTATTCTGAGGGAGTTCCACTGTTACCTTTTTTCACCTGAACACACAAATGTCAGACCAGTCAGTAGGTCGTGCCAAACCATTCGATATGGCAGTGATTTTATCAAAGCTATCGAATAGGCCCCTCTGTTGTTTATCTTTCAACTAGTTTTCAATCCAGGTGCAAATATTTTTTACTGAGTTCAATTTGCTTTATTTTGTACACTAACCTCTTGTGTGAAACCGGATCAAAAGCCTTTGCAAAATCTAAGTAGACCACATCGAGTGCATTGCCCTGGTCTAAATTCCTACTTACCTCCTCAAAGAAACAAATAAGGTTAGTTTGGCAAGATCTATCCTTCATAAATCCATGCTGACTATTACTAATAATTTTGTTTTACATTAGGTATTCCTGAATATTATCCAGTATTAAACCTTCAAGTAGTTTCCCCACTATTGATGTCAGGCTTACAAGTCTATAATTTCCAAGTTCTGATCTAGCTCCCTTTTTAAATATAGGCACCACATCTGCTTTACGCCAATCTTGTGGTACTGAGCCTGTAGAAAAGGAGTCCTTGAATATTAAATGTAATGCTTTGGCTATTACTGAATTTAACTCATTAAAAATGCTTGGATATATGCTATCGGGGCATGGCATATTTACTTAACTGTTATCAAGCCGCATATGAACTTCTTCTTCAGTTAACCAATTGTTCGTTAATATAGAGGTTGTGCCTTCCTCTTGAGGCACTACTATTGTAATTGATTCTTCCCTGGTAAATACAGAGGATAAGAATTTGTTTAATACCTCTGCTTTTTCCTCATCTTCAATAGTCTGCCTGCCCATCTCACACTGAAAGGGTCCTATATTTTCTTTTCTAATTATTTTTATTAAGGTACTTACAGAACTTTTTAAGGTTGATTACTTTCTATTGCAACCCTTTCTTCGTTATCCATTTGTGCTAATTTGATTACCCTTTTGAAACTTTTGTTACATTCCTTGAAGCTATTAATTCAAGCTCCCCCATTTTATCTGTCAGGCTTTTGCCTTAGCGAGCATGTATTTAAGTTTTTTTGTCTGTCCTATTATTTTATCTGATCCTGCCTTTCTATTCCAATTGGAGTTAGTCTTTAGATGTTTTGTAGTATTATCTGTAGTTAATACTGTATGGATGTCTCCCTTCTTTCCAACCCCCTCTTGCCCCTATTCTACCTCCATAACCACTTGCTATTTCCCCATCCCTATCTATTCGTTTTAGTTTGTTATCTGTTTCTTATCCCTCCTCCCTCCATCCTAGTTTTAAATCTCCTCCAAGCTTTTTAACATTCCCCCACCTGGCACAGAGGATCCCTCTTCATTGAGGTGCAATCCATCCCTACCATAAAGATTGCACCTCTACAAAAAGGAGTCTCAGTGCTCTAAAAATCCAAAACCCTCTTTCCTATATCACTTTCTTAACTGTGCATTAAAAGAAAAAAAAGAGGATAGACCCCTAGTGATGCTAGCCAGAAGAGGACTATGTATTGAAGTAATATGGCTTGAATCTTCATTTTCTTCCATACAAAAAACAGCTCAATAAACTCAGGATTCCAATATCCAATTATGAATGTCCCTTAGACACCACCCATATAGACATCACTAGCCTACAACAGGTATATCTTATGTGGTAATCAGAGTGGTTGGGAACTGGATGATCACATGAATGAAGTAACAATTGAAATAAAGTTACTCACTGCTGACCTTGTGGAATTTCCTGGTGCTGTCGGTGTGCTCCAACCTAGGAGTATCTGCAAGCGAAGTAGTGAACGGCGCTGCATCTGCTGCTGGAAAAAATGTGACCAACACTGCAAGGGAACTATGTGCAAAAATTTATTGGAGGCACGTTAAAAAACAGTAAGAGAACACTCTTACGCGTTTCGCGTGGTAACCCACGCTTTATCAAAGAGCATTTGATTACATTTGATTGCATTTGTAACAGCCTTTCATTACATGGTGTGGAGTTGCTGGGCAGAAACCCAGCCACACCCACCTTCTATAAGGTGCCTAGTGATGTGATTAAGTAATGTTACTTTGAAGATTCCAAACCACTCCCCTAGTAGACATAGTGATTAGTGATGTTACTATGGGGTATATTGTCGTTGTAGAGGTACAAGTTATTAACTAAAGGAGTACTGAGAAAAAGGCAATTAAATGTTCTTTTTGACATTTTTTTCAAAGTCATACTTATGAGTTTTATGTTTTGGTTACTCTGAACTATGACTAAATAGGCACTTAATACATTTTTCAATAAAAGTATCAAGAAGTTCAAAGTCAGGAAGGGCATTTAGTGAGTTTTTGCCGAAAAATGCACATAATGAGTTTTACCTCTACAATGACAATATATAGTGGGGATGGAATATTCTAGTTCAGATTCCAGGAGGAGATGAAGAAGAGGGAACTCATTGTAAATAATGTAAGTCTTGTGAGTTTGTGACTATGTGTGTTAGTATCAGAACCCCTGATATTTGTTCTTATTTTAGTTTAGGGAAAGTGGCACGCCTAAATACAAGGGTCCCTCTCTATGACCCTGAGGTGTATTCCACCCACAAGAGGGGATGGACATGTACTCTATAGGAGGTTCCTCAGTAAGGGCCCCAGAGTATCACCCCAGAGTAGCTCTGATAGGGTAAAATGGAGGGCATCCTCATGCAAGAGGGCACCCTGCCTAGGAATCCTAGTGGAGAAAGGAAGAGCCAACAGCCAGGCATTGGATTGCCACAGATAGTGACAACAAAGGAAAGAATGTTCCTCTTTGGGCAATGCTGCATGAGCACCCAAAGGAAGAAGTTTATATGTTTGTTCCTGTGAATAAAGTTAAATAAAATTTCCTGGCGCCCTCGATCATTTCTTCTCAATGCTTACCATACGAGCCCTGCACAAATGCCAGCACCCTGAGAAACAAGGTAAATAAGAGACCCTGAGCATCACAGCATATAAACAACACCTGAATAGAAATTGGATCACTTTGGAGTGGCTCTCTCCTGTTATCCAGGGCGAAGAGGTGTTGGACATACTGTATAATGTAGGAGTCTGACATCAGATTCATCATGAAGGATTACATTGGATTTTGATAGTATTTTCTCGCTCTCCCTTTGACTATGTGCACTCAAATCAGACAAAGTCATGTCTGTGTAAAGTGCTGCCAAGTCATGTGGCAAGTTTGCCAACATAGATGTTCCATTGGTGGGTGCTGTAGCAGTCTATTATTTTATGGTTTATTCGGTGATAATTAAATCCTATAGTTTTTTAAGGAACAAATAGGAAAAAGGGAAAACCACATAAACAAAGAATAAAAGAAACCGATAATTAACAAGGGCATTGAATCAGGGAGCTAAAACGAAGGACGTGAAAAGTAAAATTATCTAGATGGGGGTTTACGTCCATCCCAACTGACACCCACTTGAAGGGAGGAAACTCTAAACCATCCCTGTAGACTCTGCGACGGTATACGCTTCCCTTATATGGGAGTGCACCAGTGCCCAGAAAAAACACAATGTTTATTGTGACCTCCCATACTGCTTCCTGGTCTTAAATAGTTAGCTTGGCTTATGCCAAGAGCAGGAACATCACTGATGGCCAGTGGCCACTAATCAGTGGTATTACTGGCCAAAAACTGTGGGACCAACATCCTACGGTCGAGTTGTGAGGGACTCTGGGTTGGGGTTTTTATAATGGGGGGGGGGGAATCAGTAGAGGGGAATGAAAGCAAATCTCCACCACCTGTTTATGCTCTTGTCTTCCTAGAGATAAGCATCACAGAAGACCAAAAATTGTTTGCCGGGATCAAGACCCCAGACAGGACACAAGAGCCAAATAAAGTTTTTTTTATTCCGGCCGGAGCCAGCAGACAGCACAAATTCCCCAGCAGAGTTTACACTCACCAAACAGGGGATTATGGGGTGAATCCTAGCTGAGTAGGTGCCAGGCGCCACTTCAAAGACTTATCTGGGGGTTTACGTTCACACTACATAAGGGTAGGGATAGTCCAGACCTCATTTGTGCTATTTGCAAGCAAGCACTTTTGAAAATCCCACTAAAAAGCCCTGTTTTCCACATCTCTGGCAGCATAAAAGTCCCAAGGCACAAAAGCAAGTTCCAATTTCCCGCTTAGCTTGGCCTTGAGCCTTGTTTTGGGTGTCAGCACCACGCCAGTGTCTGAATGAACTCTAGAGCTCAGATCAGGCTCCCTTTACATAGTTTCCCCACTTGCATTGAAAAGCATGGGAACCATTACCAGGGCCACAACCAATCAGAGCGCAGACGCTCTGTGTGGGCCAGTCACAGAGAGAGGGCTCACCAGTGATGGCTAATCTGGACTGGAGGTGTGCCAGGGGCGGGTTTAGGCAAGCGTGGGAGCTTCAAACTGGCCAACTGGAACAGTGTCTACAGGATTCAGATGGAGGAACTGTTCCCCTGCCAGCTGGCTTGATATCTCCCAGCAAAGTTAGGTGCCTGAGAGTCTGGAGTGAAGACATGCTCTGATCTTTGAGCTAGTGCCCCCCATGCCCATTTTCCCCATCCCCACAATGACTTTGTTCTCCCCACCTTATCTCCCCCTCCCGAACGAACACCAACCAGTATCCCATACTCCTTGAGAAAGAGCAGTTGTTGCTTGAAACGCGTGGGAGGAGGTCTCTTTTTGTTTGTGGATCAGTATCTGTTTTATGTAGTCCAATAAAGGTTTTTTATATATAATTTTTTGCTGGTGCGTTATAGTTTTTGTCAGGGGCGGCTGGTCTTCTGATCATTCTATTTTTGTTGTGCTTCACCAATCGGAGAGACACCATGGAGGGACGCTGAACACCTAGTCAAGTGCACCGCGAAGCCAGGAGGCAAGGGGAACAGTATGTCATACTCCATACTGGATAGCTTTAGGAACAGGGTATTAATTGCAGCTGCAGCAGATTTGACATGGATGATTGTCTCTCCGCTGGTTTGACTGTCGGACAGTGCGGATCTGCATCCGATTCCACCCCTATGCTTACCTCCTTACCAGGCGCATCATAACTTCGTATATGCTCAGTTTTAAACTCACATTACGGCATTGTTTGCCGTTTGCTGTCAGTGGGTCATTTAGAGCTCATAGATGGATTTTTGCTTCTGGAGTAAAGACATACTCTGATCTTTGAGCTAGTGCCCCCCATGCCCCTTTTTTCCCCCATCTCCACAATGCCTTTGTTCTCCCCACCTTATCTCCCCCTCCAGAACGAACACCAACCAGTTTCCCGTACATGCAGCATGGACAAAGGTTTTACCAGCCCTGCATGTCCAGGGAACACAGAAAGGCTTTATACTATCTACCCACAAAACACGATGTAGTCCGGTCCTCCCTTTAGCCTCCTCACTTCCGTTGCAGCGGGGAACCTGCTAGGCAGTCAGGGAGGATGTAGGAGCGACACGGTCACAGGAGCACCTCGGCGGGTAGCTGGTAAGGGCTCCGCCATTTTGTTTGTGTTCACGCATACGCAGAAAAGGTCCGCGCAGGCGCAGATGGTAGCTAGAGATGCGGCGGCCATCTTGCTTCTCCTTGCACATGCGCAGTACATCAGGAATGGTGCCCATTACACCCCAGGGCTCTGCGAGGGACTACAAGCCCCATAAGGCATAGAGGCTAAGAGTCATATGCAGGCGCACAGCAAATAGGGCTGCTGGATTCTCCTGCCGGCGAGAAAGATACAATTGGTGTACTTGGAACACGCTAGTCGGGAGCAGGACGAAGAAGAGAGAGGTAGTGTCCCAGGTGCCAGTAGCCCTGGAACTAGGCCAGCTTTCCCCTGTAGGCCCAAGTTAGTCCCCGACTCACAGTAGGCATCTGCAGCTATATAGGGAAGCCCATAAATAGGGACACTTTCCCAGTATTGTGTGTGCAAGAGCCACAGTGTCTATGCCATGCTGTGACAGTTAACCTGTGGTCTGGGACCAAATCCAGGTGTACATCACCATAGACTATCTTATAGGGGCACACTGTCGGGAAACCCCTCCAGAGGCAGACCCATGTCGCAGATCCACGGATTCAGCTGCTCAGTTAACTGGTCTGGACTGAGACCAGGGAGGTATTCTCTTTTCAACGTGCACCAACGGCCATACACACTGTGGGAAGCACTATCCTACACACGCTCTTTGGGGAGGGTCTAGTCTGTGGATACTAAGGGGTTAAGTGTCCAGGCACGCCAGTACTTTGGAGGTTTCATCTGGGAGGTGTTACTGTGGGGTGCGGTCTTGCAAGGCCTTGTTAAAATCAGTGAAATCCTGCAATTTCATCCATGCCTACTGTCACACTAAGCACAGATCTTCTCAGTTTCATGCCAGATTCAGCAGTTTGCTTGAACTCCTGTGCTGGGAGTACCTTTTCAGGGACTTGGAAGGGGTTTCTTCAAATCCCAAAATGGATTCTGCAAAGTCAGTAGTTGACATAGAGTAGCTGGCAGGCGTAGATGGGTCAGTGATTCACATGTATAACACTCATAACAAGAATGTTTTCCACAGTGGGATAAATAGGAATTATCGGCCTATCACTCCCCAGCAATAACCAATGAGACTGCACATCTTAAGTGTCACATATGAATTGGAAGTAAAGAATACACGATTTGGACTCATCATCAAAACTGCAACAGTGAAAACGGGGCTTACTAAATGCTCTGACAATGTTTTCACATCGAAAGGCTAACTTTCTAAGCTGATATTTAATCTTCTGTTTTACAGTTTCCTCCCAGGCCTGATTTATATATCTGCTCTTTCAACTTCTTCTCTTCTTATCCTCCAATACCTGGGAACGCTCTCCTCCTGCCTCTCTTCCTGCATCACATTATGCCCTAACTATTGCTTTTTCTGTTTGCCGTTTCCTCAGTCTGTAAACATTTCTGATCTCTGTAACTCCTCCACTCTCCTCTTATCCATATTTCTTCATCTCTCCTTCCCTTCACCTATACTTGTGCCCATATACTGCACCATTATGTACACACCTTTCCCAACCACTTCTACACCCTCAGTATAAAGTACCACCACAATCCCTTTCTAACCTCCTCTCTACTCCTCCTCCTTGCTGCTGGGTAAATCTCTCATAATCCTGGACCCAGTCATATACACACCTGCTCTCGTCCACACTTTCCTTTCTCCTCTTTTCCTGCTAATGGTGTTAACCCATCTAATTTAATACCAGCCAACCTTAAAACTCACTTCGCAAAAGAAGCATCCAAATAGCCTGCACTCATGGCTACTGTCCCACACCCACAGTCACTCCTAATAACCATTGTGACCAAGCACTGCCATCTACTGCACTTATTCCCGCAACTGCTGTCTCTGTAAGTCTCGCAACATAGCACTTAGATTGTAAGCTCTCCGGGGCAGGGATTTCCTTTCCAGTTGTCTGACTTTGCTGCGCCTATTGTATTATTATAATTCCTTGTACTGTGTTGTCTTTGTAAAGTGCTAAGTACACTGTGGGCACTATATAAATAAATATATACATACATATATACATACTGTACATACATACATACATACATGTTCAAATAAAGTAATGTATTAATATGAAAAAGACTAGTGTGCTATTCACTGTTGGCAAATTCTTTACAGTTCTGCAGCAGCAGTATCTGCATTGAACTCAGTACTCAGCAAATTTATTCACAAAGTAGGCATCCTCTCCTCGCTTCTAATAAACCGCTGCACACACATTAGCCACTTAGATCAGCTTATTACTATGCCTTCTAAATATTAGGATCATGATAAGTAGGTTGCAGGCTAAATTGTGGTCATTATGGAAATACATTCCAGACTGCTGTGCAATCAAAGTCTGTATTGTGGAGCTGAGCACTCACTACAGGTATGCAGAAGCTCTTAGAGATTGGTGCCAGTTCAGAACAGATGGAGACTCCAGAAATGAGATGTGTGAAACTTTCATTTAAGGTAGTGGACTGTATTAAATTGGCCCTTTTTCAGCCATGGCAAACTCTGACAAGGCAAACGGCATTTACTGGAGAGGGAAAGAGAAAGAGAGAGACCTGAAATACCTGGGAAACAAGCTCATTTAAATATGCAAGTATATTACAATAATTTGAATTAGCATATATTTCTCTTCCATAAAAGGCTTTGACAAAAATGCAAATTGTCAGTGAAAATGTGCGAGTTTTGGTCCATGTTCGACAATTAGGAAAATCAAGGGCAAGAGGGATCCACAAAACAGTAAATTCACAGGAGCTGAAGCAACATTTCAATATATTTTATTTAAAAAATAAATAATTGTAATGGAAGATCAGATGACTTACCCAGGGATCACAGCATAAGGCCGCGCTTATAGTGCTGGCGACGCTACCGATGATGTCACCCGTCGCCGTCGCCATTAGCAAAAGTTGTAATTTGGTTTTCAGCAACGTCACTGGCGACCAGGCCAGTGACGTCACGAAGGGGGCTGGCAGCGCTCTCTGATTAGTTTAGAGACAGTCACATGTGTCTCTAAAAAATCAAATTTACCCAGCTTCAAAAATTTTGGTTGCGACATCGCTCCGTCGCACTTACTCTAAGCGCTTGCGATGGAGTCAATTGATTAGTTTTGGAGCAACGTCGTGTCGTCGTCGCCAGGCACTATAAGCGCAGCCTAAGGCAGAGTATGAGGTTAAATAAACAGGGGTTTATTATTTAACACAGTTAAAAGATACAAAAAACAGCATAAAACACATATAGTAGCCAGATTCTGCAGCAGAATATCACTGTTTAGTCCGGAGAGTACCCCCACATCTCAGCGGCCTTCTTCACGGTGTCCGGCTTCCTGTCCACTTCCCACTCCAGAACTTCCGGCAGACATTTCAGAAGTAATTGTTCTTTGACCCATCTTTTGGCGGTATGGACGAGGCAGGACACAAATAATTTATGGGTCCCCTCGGCACCCCGATTTAACACCCGGAATTGTGTCCAATAGCTCTCTGGTATTATCCCGTAATGCTCTAGCAGAGCCTGATTACTATTTGGTAGTTGCCGACCTCCTCCATCTCCACTTCATGGTAGGCCTTCTCTGCTTTCCTGGTTAACTGGGCGGACATGAATTTCGCCCACTCCTCCTTTGGGAGGCGGTGCAAGTAGCACTGCTGTTCAAATCCCTGCAGGAATCCATCAATATCATGTGGGGCCTCATCAAACTTGGTAAAGGTGTTATAGGTCAGCTTTTCTGTGTGGCCAGCCCGCGAGTCCTGACTACTGGAGTGAGACCGGTCATGCGTATAGTGGGGTGCTGCAGACAGCATCAACTACACAGGATCATTGATCACTGGTCTGCGGTAGCATCAGACTCTAGGGCAGCCATTGCGGTCTGGTGCCTGACCTCCATGGGGAGCTCTGCGGCTGGCTGGCTCTGTGTGCTCTCCACGCTGGAGGAGCATCCTCGTCCGTCCCCCCAGCCGAGGGAAATCAATTGTCCAGCAGGGGGAAATGGTTCTCAGGGAGAAAGTGGTCTCTGACCTGGCCCTCTATATCCAGCAAGGTGGTACTGCAGCCCCCCATGCGTTAAAGCATAACATACATGTTACTGGTGCTTTCAAAGTACAATAAAGATTCACAATTTCACGTGGTTTTGGAAAATACATTTACTTGCACTTCCAGTGCCTCACAATAACCCTGGGGTCAGGGGCAGTGACACTGATGGTAGAGACAGCAAGACTGGGCTTAACCTTTATTTTAACCTTTCTGCTGCCCTTTTCGGCACAATAATAAAAAAGATGTACAATGAGGATCCCTTCAACAGGTGCCAATGAGCTACTCAGTCACAGAGCTAACAACTATTTTGCATGTCTACAATCAAATTGGTTCTAAAAGATAGATACTTATGATTCTCAAAGCAAATATCTTTCATATCATAATTAGATTTTGACCATTTACTTCACATCATTCATATAACACAAATATCCTTTTTAATTAGAAGGTAATGGCACATTTGTACTATAAGTTACTAAACACTTTCACTGAGTGATACTCTGTTTCAGTTATATCTGATTTGTGGAGAAAACTGGTATGTATGAGTAAGTTATAAAATGGATAACTAAGAAATAATACATCAACTTGAAAAAATTATACTGAAAAATGATAGTTACATTTACAATTTCATTGATATAAAAAGTATGTTGACCATTATGTAACCTGAGTGTATTATTCATAACTCAATTTAGACTTTACCTTAAGGGGTTATGCAGGGGCATAACTTGGATGACATGAGTTGTGGGGCACTCAGAGAATGTAATTTAGAACTATTTTTATTTTTTATATTATTTTTAAAACATTTCTACGTTACAGTAGAACAGTCATCACCTATTTAAAAAAAATGTCCCACTGCTCCCATGCAGAAGATCAGAAGGAGGTAAGCCTCAGTGAGTGCAGCATGCGGGTGCCGGAGGTTGAGATACCTTGTTAACTTCTGGGGGGAGAGGCTGAGCCAGGAAATGTTTTGTCCAATAAGTCATTGGCTTTCACTTATGGCTCTTAAAAGGGGGTGCGCACTAGCAAAGTAGGAAGATTCTGACTGTTTGTTTTCGGGCCTTGCCCAATCAGGCCCTACTCTGCCTACTGTACACAGCAGACGTCATTTACCAGACATAAGATGTGACAAAGCTAAAAATAATGCATGACATTGTGCTGACCTATGTCCAATGCGATTAAATAAAGTTTCTCTTTAGTGTGAGCACCGCATCTCTTTTCACAGCAGCAGCAGCAGCAGCAGGGCTGGCTAGTCTAAAACAATTATATGGCCAATTTTTCCTGTCAAGGACTGGTCCATATCCTCCTTGCTCAGCACCATCACTAAGTTTACTGCACCCTTCTCTAAAATTAGTTGAATGATCCCTAGTCCCAAGTAGGATCTTAGTGACCCAATGACAATGATCCCCCAGGAGTTAGATGGGCACAGTTGTAAGCTCAGAAAATTAAGCAGACTCTGAAGTCTTTGGGGGCAATTCTATTTTGTGGCTCTATTAATAGCAAAGAATGGGAAACCTCCCTGGCACTGACAATTACATTAATAAGATGTTTTTTCAAGAGAATATATAGGTATTGCACTGTGTATTTTTGTCACATTGTAAGTAGCTTTGGGCTTCTTTTTTTGTTTTTTGTTGTATACATTTAGCCACGCCCTCTAGCACTCCTTTGTACACTTATATACATATATATATATTATGTGGTAATGTTAGGGGTTTCTCAGAGCTTGATGGGAATTTGTGTGTTTCTATTAATAGCAAAGAAAGGGAAACCTCCCTGGCACTGACAATTACATTAATAAGATGTTTTAGTGTTATTATTTGTTATGTAGGGCCGGTCATTTGAAGGTTCAGCTGCACTTGGCAAAATAAATTGGAATTAAGAAGTCACTCTGATGTGCAACACCTTTATAATTATAGTTTGAAATGTTTAGTTGTCAACAAAATGTAAGTGTACAAGCATGACTCTGAGCAATTCTATCACAATAAGTACATACACATAATGGGGACTATATATGCATAGTAGTTACATAGTTATAGTTGCATAGTTACGAATTAGATGAGGATGAAAAAATACATATGTCCATCAAGTTCAACCTATGTTACATTTTTAGATGGCAGATACTTATCCTATATTTGAATTTACAGTATTTTGAAGGCAAAAGTTGTGTAATTGTTGGACTAAAACAAACTGCACTGAACACATAAAAAACATCTATCTATTTAAATGGGATTCCTTTCTTTGATACCTATGGAGCAGATCTCTTTCCCAAGAATTGCACCACTTTCACACTGATGATTATGCCCCAATATTGTTGTCATTAGCTATTTAGTGGCTTTTCTCTGCAATGAATGTGGAATTGATGTCCTAATGGTTCTATCCCAACAATTTCACTTGGATCAATGTCTCCACAATAAAAAATGCCTGCAGCTTTACAGAATAAAAAGTAAAAATCAAAGATCATTGATAAGAAAAGATTAACTCAGGCAGGGGACTGTCCCTATAACAGGCTCGGTGGGATTTTTTTATTCATAGTATCCCAAGTTTTGCAGGAGACTCAGATAAATAATAATAGTCTTCTTTCGAACTATTAAATCACTCTTAAAGTATTCATTTGTACTTATGTGTTTTTGATGAAAGGTCCATATGGGACCTGAAACGTTGTCTTTCCACTGTTCTTGCCTGTCACATTAAATTGAAGACTTCATTATGAACTTGTGTGTAGAGCTCTATTTTGTATCTCTGTCTTATAGGATACCTGCACTTTGAAGAAATTGTTTGTCTTTGTTGTGTTGGCTGCACAAGCTGGATTCTCCTCATCTGAAACTGTTTCCCTGCACTTTGGTAATCCCCTGAAATATGAATGTTTCTACTTTCTTCAGTTCTGCCTCCGGGTTAAACCTAATCTTACATGGCAGTTGCTGGTCACACCAATCCCCCTTATCTCATTGTTCAATGATGGCAACATAACTATAGCAACAAATTAACAAGGTAGAAAAGTTTACATACAAGCTTATCAGAAAAGACTTTGGGTAATAGTTGTAAAAACAGGTCAAATCATTTGATTAATATGGAGACATTCAATGTTAATTTTTTATATACATATATATATATATATATATATATATATATATATATATATATATATATATATATATATATATATATATCTCAAATGGAAATATTCCTGTATGCTCATTTGCATGTCTTAGGCAGGTCTGCAACCCCGCCTTTCACCATTATCACCCAGCACACAGCACTTCCACTGCAGCAAGGGATTCTGGGAAATGACATGCAAATGAGCACACAGTGCCACTTTTTGCTTCTAAGCCATTTTAATCATAGTTCCCTATAGGCCTAAGCTTGCTGCATGGTCACAGCTTTAAGCACAGCCAGGGTTAAGATGCATAGCCAGTAACCCCACCCACAGTCAGCTGTTTCAACCTTAATGGGTCTCATCAGTGTGAGGTTGGTTACTGGCTATGCAAAGCTGAAGCAATGAGGATGGGTTTACCATACTTAGTTAAGATATGGTGAGTAAAAAAAAGTGACAAAAACCCTCCACAGCAAAGCATATAGCAAATGGAAATATAACTGTATGCTCATTTGCATGTCTTAGGCAGGTCTGCAACCCCGCCTTTCACCATTATCACCCAGCACACAGCACATATTTCCATTTGCTATATGCTTTGCTGTGGAGGGTTTTTGTCACTTTTTTTACTCACCATAAATTAACTAAGTATGGTAAACATGGAATGAAGGTAGCGCACGCACTCAAACAAAAAGGGTGAAAGTGGGGTACTTAACCGCCGGTGCGCTGGTTCTGGGGAGCTCCTGATGTCCCAAATAGATCCAGTGAAGCAGAATCAAGCACACGGTCTGAATCATCAATGAAAAGGGGTTTAATGGGCCAAGGAAGACAACGTTTCGCCCGTGATACTTCCTTTCTCAAGGTGTAGGCTCTAGACCTGCCTATACCTTGAGAAAGGCAGTATTACTGCCGAAACGTTGGATACCTTGGCACATTAAATCCCTTTTCATTTGATGTTTAAGACCGTATGCCTGATTCTTCTTCTTCACTAAGTATGGTAAACCCCATCCTCATTGCTTCAGCTTTGCATAGCCAGTAACCAACCTCACACTGATGAGACCCATTAAGGTCGAAACGGCTGTCTGTGGGTGGGTTTACAGGCTATGCATCTTAACCCTGGCTGTGCTTAAAGCGGTGACCATGCAGCAAGCTTAAGCCCATAGGGAACAATGTTTAAAATGGTTTTGAAGCAAAAAGTGGCACTGTGTGCTCATTTGCATGTCATTTCCCAGAATCCCTTGCTGAAGTGGAAGTGCTGTGTGCTGGGTGATAATGGTGAAAGGTGGGGTTGCCGACCTGCCTAAGACATGCAAATGAGCATACAGTTATATTTCCATTTGCTATATGCTTTGCTGTGGAGGGTTTTTGTCACTTTTTTTACTCACCATAACTTAACTAAGTATATATATAGAGAGCCTACACCTTGAGAAAGGAAGTATTACTGCCGAAACATTGTCTTCCTTGGCACATTAAACCCCTTTTCATTTGATGACACACACACGCACACGCACACGCACGTACGTACGTTTTATTATTATTATTTTTTTCCACTTTAATATGTGCATCAATAAAATCCACATAATCATGTAATTAGCTAAATTGCCAATCGATCCATTCTCCTGTGATCGATCATCGAAGATTCGACTCGAGGATTCATTAAATGGCTGTCAGTGCAGCAGAAGAGGACCAAAGATGGAAAGTTCTGTGGGGAAGATCATGTGACCAGCCAGTCACGAGATACAATTGCTGCACTGCTAGAGAGAGGGCAGGGCTCAAAAAGGGGTGTGCCAGAGCATGTTTCAGAAGAGGAAGGGTATGTGACTTTGTAAATGGTTGCTATAGAAACAAAAAAGGTTTGTTACATTATGTAATTCAGAGTAATTTTTTTAATTTAATAAAATTCTTCAAGTATTTTCTCATAGTACAGAACTGATTTATTTTTAAAAAAAACACACACACACACACAAGTTGGATATTGCCTGGTCTGCAACTTTAACAATATTTGTGCTTTATTGATTATTTT